>NW_027106008.1:3086-4275 GCF_000696795.3 Halyomorpha halys | reverse complement strand
TGAACTTTCTTTATTACTTTTTTGTTGTAGGGTATTTTTTAATTTTCCGTCTAGTGCTAACAACAGAAATGTTACCTTGATGGTAGGCACTACCTCTCACAAAGACACCATCATACACTATTGTTAATTACATACAACACCAATTTTTTGGGAGACGTTATTAAAAAAAAATTATTAATAGTACTTCTTTATTTATTTATTCTTTATTTCTTTACTCCCCCTTACAAAACAGGATGTTTTGAGTCCATGTAAAATAAACTGCTATATGCCATTTTGCATAGTACATTTGCATCATTTTTTAACACGCGCGTTAAGGAAATGAGGTAATCTATCATTGATTAGGCTAGTGGCCTTTGAAAAGCTTTTTCTCCAAAATATCAACATATAATTGGATTTTTATTCCGGATGTTTTCCAGACATGGCGAATTAAAAAAGATACTCTCTAACTTATACTTGGATTCTCCCCTTCTTACAGAATACAGAATTTTTTATTTCTATCATTTTGTTTTGTTTTTTTTTCGTTACTTCCTAAGCTCAGAAGAGACATAGACATTATACCATTGACCTGTCGGCAGCAGAAATTCGCCGATGCTATCTGGCTAAAGAGACATTGCGAGCGGGCAATGATAAAGACCCGGCCTCTGGAATCTGGCCTCAAGAGAAACCGGTCAGAACCCTGCTCCTACAAAATAAAGCACTCTCTTGCCTTAAAGGTATATACCCGGGAGTAATTAATTATATACCTCTGTATTATATATGTAGCATGCTACGGGAATATACCTAACAACCATAATTAATAATACTGCAAAAAATAAGTAATTACTCAATGCAAAGTCAGTAATTGTAATGAAATAATATCGCCAGAAAATTAATGGAAATTACATACCTCGGGAATAAAACATAATTATTAATTATAAATTATTTAAATTAATATTTTGAAAATAATTTATAATGCATTAAATACTAAAACTGAATCAGTTTATAAATCGTATATTTAATTAATACTAAAGCAAAATAAAAAATGTATCAATTAAATTTTATTAGTTTATTATTATTTATTAGTTATAAATAATTTAATAGCTATTTTCTCTAAGCAGTTTTATCTCGAATCGTCACAACCTGGTACATCTAAGTGTGACAAGTTCTCTTTTTACCATTATGAAAAAAATTATCATATATAAGTATATAT
>NW_027106008.1:0-281 GCF_000696795.3 Halyomorpha halys | reverse complement strand
CGATCCCTCTAAAACAGAAAGAAAAAATGAGTTAATAGGTGCATTACTGTGAAAAAGAAAAGTAATTCGTGTTGGGTCTTACCTTTTACTTACTACCTTTGGTATTTTAAGGTTACCTGTCATGTTTATTTGTTACTTATGAGATATCCATTCTAAAAAAGGTGCTTTTTTTAAATCCGGAGGTGAGGGGCCTCCTCGTGTTGTTTTATCTAATTGATTCGTATTCACAATTATTAATTGATCCGTTATTTTTAATTAATAAATCTGATATATTGCTTATG
>NW_027106007.1:0-1314 GCF_000696795.3 Halyomorpha halys | reverse complement strand
TTTCTGAAAAATAACAACCGAATTTTTTTCTTGTTTTAAAAACAAATTTTAGGAAATCAAAAAAAAATTATCCATATATTTTTTTAAAAGTCTTTATTATATTTTTTTATTATGATTAATAATCGCTGTCAATTTTAATTCGACCTCCTTTCGCTCGATAATAAAATTAAAAATGAGAAATAAAGGAATTATTCTAGTCAATTAAGTTCATTTAATCCAAGGATTTATGATTCCGAGTTAATCTGGGGTAAGATAAAGCCGTTTAGAATGGTTTATTCCCAATCTCGCCAGAGCTAGCAACAAGTGGGAGGTCGGGGCGTTTGGGAAACTCCTACAAGTTTCCCATTTCAAGGAATATCCTCTTTAGTCCATTCACGCCAAAGTCCCCCTAACTTGCAGAATATTAGGAATCTCGGGATGTGTTATTATACATTCTACAATATTGGTTCTATAGGAGTTATGTATAGAAGGGCTCTAGAAGCCTTAAGATATCGGCAGTATGCTGATCAATACTTGGGTATTAATAAAGTCGTCATTAGTCTGACCTTGTTATTTATTAATTATCTAAAATGTTCTATGTACACATTAATAAATTCTTCGTTTGAAGTTTAATTTATTTTCAACCAGATGCACATAGTGGTTTATGCAAATTGATGTTACTTAATAAATATATGGGACTTCAAAGAGATCCGTAGTAATACATTATTATATGCAAATAAAACGTATGCATTTAATAAAAAAAGTGATATTTTTATTACAATAAAAATATGTGCCTCTTCTCCTCCTTATCCTTTTTATGTAAATATAGTATCACTGTGCAATGTAAAATAAAAAAAATCGTAGAAAGGTACTGTAAGATAAAAAAATATTATCATATAAATATTTAGTGATTTTTTTTTTTCTCCTTTCCAAATATTTACGTTTTTTTTTTTTTCAATATCTAAAATTTACTATATATATTTTTATTTCTAAAATTTTTGAATCGAATTTGTTATTATTATGCTGTGATGGGCCAACGCTGTACTATTTTTGTTTTATTTTTACAATTACTTATATTCTGTTTCGTACTCGGATATGTATAAGAAAAATTACATTGTAACGTAAACGTATGCATTTAATAAAAAAAATTGAAAAAGTGATATTTTTATTATAATAAAAATTAGCGTCTCTTATCCTCCGTATCCTGTTTATGTAAGTACAGTATCACTCTGTAATGTAAAATAATAATAATAAAAAAAAAAGGTACTTTAAGATAAAAAAATAATAATCATATAAATATTTAGTCATTTTTTTTCCAAATTTTTTTTTTGGTTT
>NW_027106006.1:894000-899502 GCF_000696795.3 Halyomorpha halys | reverse complement strand
TTTAGCGTGATTTATTAACATTTTATAGATTATAATAAAACAAAATAACAATGCAGAGAATTTCATCAGATCGAATTAAACTCAACCTTATTAAGTAAGTGCCATGATTTTACTTTACCAATGGAGGGTTTATTAAACTGTCATTACAATAAATATTTAATTCAGGAGAATTTTCTTTTGGGGGTTGGGGAGGAGGTGGAGAAAGGCTCATATGTTATTTGTCTTTAAAAGAGACTGCCTTTTCTTGTTGTACAAGTAATCAAACAAATTATTATTTATTACACTAAAAAATGTGAAATGCTATAAAAAATTAAGTCCAAATGAAAAGTAAAAAAATGATTTATTTTTTAATCACTCTTCACTTTGGAAACTGTATTAGTTTAGAGTTAAAGTGGGAACAAAGTATTATCTTTTTCGAGTGATGAGGATGGTCCTTTAAAATTATATAATTATTCCAAGTGTAGCCAGAAGATTGGTGTGTGGATTTGTTGGTCTGTTGAACCTATTATCGAACGAAACGTTTTTAAAGAAAAGTTCTCAATGTAGTGAAATATTCGATTACTTTATAATATATTGATAAACTGATAACAATTGTTTCAGCATACTAAGCCTTAGATAATTGTTTATTAATTATTTAAAGTATAATTATTGTTTTTAATTTCCTTAAATTCTCAACAGTTTTATCCATAGATTTTAACGTATCATAATCAAAACCGAACAAAAATTTTCTGGGAGAGAAAATTCTTGATCTGATTAATGTCTTACCAGCGAACAGTACTATGTCGTCAACAAAGTTTTGTTTCTGTTTTTTTTGTTGTCAATTTTACTGTATTGGTGCAATTAAATTTCTATACACCATGTCAGTAATTTTTGTTAAACAAATGAAAACATGTTACGTAAATAAACTTGATAATAAAACATATTTTGAAACGAAAAAAATCTATAATGGATAAAATTTCTGAAAAAAAAGGCAGTTATCTCACCCCAATTTTTGATTACTTTAGTGAAAACTATGTATAATTAATAGTCAAAATTGATGAGTCTGCCAAGTATAGGTAGGGGGAATAAAAAATGGTGGCTGTTTCAAAACCTTAAAAAACACTAAATTTTCATTCGAAGCTCTATATCTTAAAAACTACCAACAACAGTAGAAAACCTAACAGCACATTATTTAAAAAAGAGTAAATTTACTGAAATATTAGCCTTAATATCTCAGGAACTATGTGACCTACAGATGTCTATTAACACTCAAATTAAAGCTAGTATAATGGACTATAAAGAAGTTTATGACCTTTACCTTCGTAGGAATAGTAGTTTTCATGATATATGTTAAAATAAATCGACTTATAGTTGCAGTTGTTCGGACAATAAGTTTGATTTATGCAGAACTTCATTTCAGAAACCATTTGACGCACAGATGTCTGCCAGCGCTCAAATTAAAGCTAGTTAACTTTTACTATAGTTAATAATAATAACTATATAAAGTAAATAGTTAATAATGAAAATCTTTGTAGGACTAATAGTTTTTATGATATTTGACAAAATAAACTTACAAAATGTTAATTTCTAGTTGTTCGTATAAAATGTTGGATTTTTGAAAAAATATATCTCTAGATCCATAAGACACACATATGACTGCCAAAAGTCAAAATAAATGAAATTTAACTTACTATACAGTTTATGACACTTTTCTTCGTAGGGGTGGTAGTTTTTATATCATATGAATATAAATTTGACAAATAAAAATTTGTCCGAACAACTATAAATAAATTTCATGAAATATTAGCATATTTCATGAATACTATTGCTCCTACGAAGATGAACAACATGAACTAGTTTATAGCTCATTAAACTAGCTTTAATTTGAGTGCTAATAGACATCTGTAGGTCAAATGGTTTTTGAGATATAGATTTTTCAAAATAAATTCACAAACTACTGATCTTTCAGTACATACCATAAAACATTTTTATGAAATGTTGCTTTTTAAAAAGCTATATTTCCAGAACTATTTAACGTAAATAACTCTTTTTGGGCTCATATTTTAGCAAATATGCTCTTCTTTAAATGATATTCTCTTAGGTTTTCTTGTGTTGTTTCTACTTTTTAAGAAAAAGAGCTCCGAATGAAAATTAAATTTTTTTATCGCTTTCAACAGCAGCCATTTTTTATTCCTCCTACCTATACTTGGCAAACTCATCAATTCAGACTAGTAATTATACATAGTTTTCATCAAATTAATCAAAAATTGGGTTTAGATAACTGCCTTTTTTCTCCTCTTGGGCTCTTGTACTATAGGTTTTTAATCAAGTGATTTCATTCATATCCAATGAGTAGTTTTGTATTTAAAGTAACATTGTTAGTGTCATTTAATAAAAATAGAAGACAATGAATAGCTATCGCTTGGCTTAACGGTTTTGCAATATAGAAATATTGCATTGTAGACTACAGAATGAAAATAAACAGTGAAGCTTTAGCTGGCGAAAGGATAATAATTGACACCTGTGGGGAAGTGATGTGATAATGTGATTCATTCGGCATTTTTGAGATACTCTTGGTCTGTTTAACCTAAACTTTTTCTAAAACAAAAGTCACATAGTAATGACCATCGGGGAGTGAACACAGGAATTCCAGATTAACAAAGTCTAACCGTGTTCCAGGGTCCTTCCTTTATTTTTCTCCAGTCGAGGGTGTTTTTTGGGAACCTGAAAACTATTCGGAGACGGCTGACAGAATAAATAAAAGCAGTGACAGGAGCCGTAAGTGATAGCTTGGAGTAGTGGAAAAAAAGCGTGTCCCTCAAGGGCCGATAAAAAACCAACGTAGGGCTCGGTCTTGCCCCAAACACTACACAGCCCTTTCACACGACCCTATCGGGCTCTATATTAATTCGCCATCCATCAGCCCCGCAAGATCAACCATCGCAAGCGTGAACCAAAAGATGAAGCGTACAAAAACTGATAAAGGAATAATCCAAGACTTGCTTTGGACAGATCTCAAGCTATGCGACTGTAGAGCACAATGCGCCAACTCTATGCATAGCCTCTTTAATATTTTTTAAGTTACTTTACCTGCTTATAAGTTACTTTATAAACATTGCTTTACCACTGTCATATTTACAAGAATATGCATTTGAAGGTCCTTAGAAACATATTGGACCACCTTGATTATTATTTTAACTTTTTTAAAATTAATAGATAGTAATAATAGTTATTGCTCTTGAGTGTGGCAGACTGTATTATTTCAATACAGGTTTTGGGGGAAAAAAATGAAAAGCAGCGTGGATCAGTTATAAGGCACTGCATTACTTACCCCAAGGACCCAGGTTGGAATAAGGTTGTGGCAAATAATTATTTATTCTCTTACTGTAGCCTTGACTCAACTTTGTGGGTTCGGGAGTCTTCCTGCGGTCCACCCAGACTCATAAAGTAGCTATTAGACATCAAGGAATAAATATGGTTCCGTTTTAATCTGTCAGTGGGTTATCAAATTAGCCTTAGGAAATCATTCGAATCGTTGATCCGATGTTGATATAAACTTTAAGGCCTGTGTAAGTTGATGCCAAGTTAGTCTCTTATGATTTTTTTCAAATTATGTCGAATTTGGTCAAAATTTGTAGATAAGTTGTGGATTAGAGTAAACATGATAACTTGTATAATAGGTGTTATATACTTTTATCATATACTGTTAACTACTTTAACTAAAGTTTAAAGCCCCTGAAGTTCTCCCTTGAAATATTAATATTTTAAAAACGGATCCTACAATTTCACTCAAATTAGCAGATAAGCTGGGAATTAGTGTATATGCTTACCTATGGGAATAACTAATTTTCTAAGAAATCATTAACTTAGAAATATAAGTAATTACGTATCAAATAATAATATATTTGAGAAGATGATAATTTACAGAAAAAGCAATTTTCAGAAAATAGAATAAGTAGGTACAAAAAAATATAAATAGTGAGAAAGGAATACTTATAGGATGTACTTAGTAAAATTATTTAAAAATAAAATAGCTTGCCTATTTATGTAATAAAGTACAAATGGTGTATTTTTATTGTTTCATTTGTAATTCCATTAAAATAATATAACTTATTCCCTATATAGATTAATTCGTATACTGTGTATATGTAAGCATATATCTTCCCCTTTGGTACTTATCTTACTATGGATTCAAGTCTCACATCATTACCTAAACCAGAAGGACATAGAAATGGCTTTTGCGAATGAAGATACCAATTAAAAAAGATTCTAATGGAGAAATCGAACAGCTCAGATGTCATCGGGCTAGGTTGGCAACATAGAAGATTCCTACCTACAGGAAAGTAACAAGGGTAAAGCTGAACTCCATCATTAAACAAAAGTTTACGCAATACGTAATTACGTTGTTCCTCTCTTCATAAAGAATATAACAACAGTTTTACAGTTCAGGTGCAGCTATACGTAAAGACAAGAAAAGAAACAGATTCTCACTTCTCCTCAAGATTCCCTTTCTTTTGATATTTTATTTATCAAAATCCATGGCTACTGAGTGCCAGAAATGAGGTCGATACTAATCTGTTACGTATATGTACAATGTACTAAGCAAGAATATCAGGTGCGTAGTCTGGGAGGTATTTAATAACATTTGAAAAAAATACGAAGATTTTTCTTACAATTTGAAATATGCATTTAATTTTTACCTTATCTGTCTTTATAAATAACAAATGTTAATTTTAGTTATTATTTGATGCATCATTGTTTAAGAGATCACATCCCTAGAGGAAAGTAAGATACAAATTCACCATCACTCCAAGTGCCCTGGCACCCATATAAAGTAAACCGATTTTCTCAGGTTTTGCAATACACTGACATAATTGTGAATTTTTGTTACAGTCGGATGTTTCGGGTAGAAGTGTTAATGATTTTAATGAACTCAGAGAGTTAGTTATAATTACTATTATAGTGTCATGGAAAAGTAAAGTGAAATGAGGTTCTTACATGGAGGTCGGCGATATATTCGCTGCATAATTATGAAGTTTTATTTTGTGAGTTGAGTTGCTTGTGACAAATAAGGATGCTGTTGAGTCGTCGAATGTTGATCCATCAGTATAGATTAAAAATGGATCCAGTTGTTGGTTTTGTATTCAGTAGGAGACATATTACGTTATATTGTCTAATCGAAACAATTGGAACATTAGTTTTAGTAAATTTTGTATTAATAGAGGTAGAAAATAGTAGTATATACTTGTATAGGACAAATTTTTTATATATCCATGAAAGTAGATTTTTTTTTTTTTAAAAGAACAGTTATTAAAAATAAGGATAAATAATGAGTTGTCCAAATTTGTAGAATAAAAAAAATATATATGATGTCCATACATTTTTTATCTATTTCAGTCTACATGAATTAATAATAGTCGAGCTCACGAATCAGCAAAATACAAAATGAAACTAGAAAAAGTCACAACCTGTCTTAAAATAGGCCTAAGAAAATTGTCAGAAGAGAAGAGATATCCATGGGAT
>NW_027106006.1:880799-888070 GCF_000696795.3 Halyomorpha halys | reverse complement strand
ATTGGCAATTTAGACCGTTTGTCTAGTAAATGCTGCAATAGTCGGAATCTACGAGCAGTTTCTTGTCTTTTTAGTCTTGTATGAGGATTCCATGGCAGTCGTTTGTCAAGATGTAGTCAGTCCTAAAACAAATTATTATAAATTATACTGGGTAATTCAATGGTAAAAGGTATTGCGCTACTAAATCCAACAACCCAGGTTCGAATCCGGCAATAGCAGATAATTATTTTCAGTTTTACTGTGGGTTCGGGAGTCCCCAAGCCTCATAAAGTAGGTACCTTTATTGAGTTCAAATCTACTGATCGAGCGTCATTCTGACCAAATCACATCCTTGCTAAACCGTTGGTCTAGTAACAGTACTTACAGTACTGTTATACTACTTTACAGGGTTATGGTTATTCACGGGTGGTAGCAGTAAAGATTTATTTAAGTTTATAATATCTATATACTTGTTTTTAATTATTAACTATAACCTTTAGTCCCTTAAGAAATCATTGATAAAATATTAATCACAACCTAAATACTTTTTTATTACAACTAGTCAAATCCTTGTACATTTTTCATTATCCCAAATTGAAAGTTATTTTAAAGTTTAAATCCATCCATTTATTTTCAAATAACAAAAAACAACTATTCAACAATACTTATAACATTACCACTAACAATCTTTTTTTCATGTCAATCATTTTAAATAGACAAAATTAAAGAGGAAGCCATTTTGAAAATTAGTCAGCTGCCATGTCAAATTATTTCAATGAGGATTTAATCTAGCTGATATAGCTGACCATTTAATTGTACATTAATCAAAACAATTGAAGCCGTTTTCGAGAATATAAATAGCCATTTCATAAAACGCGGCTCTTGGTAAGCCGAATACATCAAAAAGATTGCTGTATCACCTCATGGGTACACCAGCCTAAAATATTTATTTTCAGTTTCGTAAAACTAATCATCATTGACCTAGAAATTTCACATACACAAAGGCTACATTTACGAAATTTTTTTTTGGCTTCCGTGTATTTCCGTCGAAAATTTGGATAAGAATGTTTTTCTTTTAATATATAATTAATAAATAAGTATGTAAAAGTAAAAACTGAATTTTTTTTTATCTGGATATAATAAATAGAATGGATATTTGTTTTTCTGATTTTGAAAAATATATAAAATATTGTTTTAAAAGATGGCCCGAGAAATCTTTAATCGCAGCCCTAAACATTTTGGTTGGAACTTTTATATAATTGTTTTATACTCTATAAGTTTTCGATAGGACTTTGGTGTAAAGACTTCGATAATGAAGTTATATTTGTGAGTTATTGTGCACACGTGTGTTTTCATTTTTTTTTTTTTATCAGGATTTTATAAAAAGAAAGGATTTTTTTTTTGGTAATTTTAAACATTATTTTAAAAGATCTTGTGAGAACTATTCTATTTTATATTATGAACACTGTGGCTGTAACTTTTAGCTAATTTTTTTATTTATTTCTTTTATTACAGTACTACTGTATTCTGAAGTTTTTCCTACAAGCTCCTCATCGCATAATATCATGAAGATTTATTAGAAATATTGAAGCAGGGACATCGTTTAGCAGATCGGATAATAGAAATTCCTGATTGGATGTTTTCACTCACCTGTGTTATAATATTTCAAATATACAATTAAATTGAAACCTTTTTTCTAAAAGCTCGTCTCTGGTATGTTTCCGTACTTCAAAGGAAGGCGTTGACCAACGTAAAAATTGTGCTCGGAAATATCTGGGTAGATTCATGAACAGAAATGGAGGACGACGGGCTTCCTGAAATTGAAATTTCGGAAATTCATAAAAAAGGTAAAAATAAAAATAAAACGTAAAATGTTCTGACAATACTTATTTATTTAAATTTTTTAACTCTTTGGTAGGTATATTTTCCAACACATGAAACTTGAGTACTTAACATGATGAAAATTTATACTTCCTTATTGTTTTATTTAGACTATCCTGAAATTAAAATAGAAAAAGGAGGAAAATTGACATTCCCATCTTGAATGCAGAATCTATTGAAAACTACTACGGTGGTTGTGTGAAACAAGTGAATGCAAGAGTAGTAATGATACATGAGCAAACATCAGAACAAATATTTAAGCAGGCCAGAAGTTATGGGCTAATGTGCTTCTGTTTGGTACTAATTTGCAAGTTCTCTACTCTATGAGTCTACCACAGCATACGGGATCTCCGGGGCTATACCAAGGAAGGCTTTTATTCTCGAGCATTGGGAATCCATAGTGTAAATAGATAAACACTTGAGCGCTGGTGAGTCTTTGGTTTCAAAACCAAACGAAATCAAAGACCGAATTATCCTCCGAAGAAGGGTTTGAATTGATTCCCTAAACAATAGTGAATCCCAAATAGTCGGGAATCATTATGGAATATTATTCCCTTGTTTACTTATTGTTCAACCTCTAAGCATTTATAATAATTTCAATGAATCTTTGGTAATCTTGGTTGCCAAGTGCAAATACATAATTGGCGAAACAATCGCATGGAATGAGCCTCCTGGCTTAATAAAATTATTCGAACTCTATAAGCGAACGCGATGACTAGATAGTAGGAAAGCCGGGAAGAAAAAAAAGTCAATTATTGTACCCCAATTTTTTATTACTTTAAGAAAAACTATGCATAATTACTAGTTGGAATTGATAAGGCTGCCAAATATACGTAGGGGGATTAAAAAATGGCAGGTGTTTTGCATAACGTTAAAGAAAAGTAATTTTTAATTTGTAGCTCTAATCTTTAAAACTATCAACAACACTAGAAAACCTTAAATAGTAATATTTAAAATAGAGTAAATTTACTAAAATATTAGCGCTAAAGAGCTATTCCCGTTCAATACTTCTTCAGATATTGCAATTTAAAAAGCAACATTTCATAAACATGTACTGGAAGTGTCTAGTGTTGGTAGTTTGTAATAAGATTGGAGCTTCAAATGAGAATTTTTTTTTTTTAAAGTTTTGAAACAGCATCCATTTTTTATTATCTTTACTTATACTTGGCTGCAATTTTGACTGGTAATTATACATAGTTTTCATTAAATTAATTAAAAATTTGGGTGAAGTAACTGACTTTTTTTTCTCTTCTTAGGCTCTTGTACTAAGAGTAAATAGAAATATATATTGTGGTGATTATCCTGATGTTCATGGTCAATTTGGATGATTTATTCTCATGACAGTCAATGAGATATCATTAATTTATGTCCACATAGTTCATGGTCTGGCATATTAAATTGTTACAAATAAATTTGTTTGGCTTGAGTGTCCTTACATTTAAGCGCCCCTTCATGTTTTTGTAAATATTTCACACTTTTACAGGTATTTTATATAAAACCATAACCTCACACCATTTTAAGTCTACTTACTTCATTCATATACTTTTATTAAAAAATACAATCTGGTTCGAGGGAAAATTATGCGCAAAATACGGGTTTGTGTAATGACCCTAAAAATCACTTCCTTCTTGATGCTGAACTAGAAACAGTAAATTACTACAGGCCATCCCGAACACATACAAAGTGGAATCATAAAATCCAGCGTAACGGTAGAAACGTCAATCCACTTTTTCCTTTTGAAAAGAAGGAATACCTGTTTAAATTTTTAAGTTAGCGATAAAGCAATTTTTATATCATATAATATAAAAAATACAAGTCATATTTTGTATAATCTCAAATTTGAAAATCGTGACAAAATTAATTTGTCATAGTAAGGAGTGAGAGAGTGAGGCCGTACAGAGTCACATACTTGATGTGTCGGCAGTTGATGAAGAATGTGCTCCTTAGCATGAGAGCTAACTTCCGCGGGATCCTGCGGTTTCTACAAGTATGTAGTCATTGGTCCTAGTTGGCTTTTCCCATCAACATGGATATTGCTGATTATGTATTTTAGTAGTGATCATATTTTCCATTATATGTGCAAGGTGTCACGATTCTTAGTAGTGATATACTAGGAAAAATATTTATCAATGAAATCAACAAGAAATGTTATTTTACATTATTTCTTGTTAATTTACTTTTTATATTTTTTCAACATTTTACTAAGCATATTCTAAATATAGTTTTCAATTTACTATGGCTATAACCAATTTTATTACTCCATCCAAAAACGTTAGATTTCTTGTAGGACATTCAATTTTCATTTTTTATAGTTATTATTTGTAAATGTAATATACATACGTATCTATATGCATAGTGGAGTGGTGTGGCTTAGTGACAAGGTACTGTGCTATTAACTCCAAGAATCTGCGTTTAAATGCAGTGTTACAGATAATTATCTATTATCTTACTGTTTATTCAATGTTAAGTATTCATACTAATATTGACCAATTTTTGAATTACTCAAAGTGCTAAAATATAGGTGCTGTTAAAATTTGTATTTGAATGCCTTAATAAATGACAATACATTTGATGCACGATTCGGAATTTATGTAGTTTTTATTCTTTATAAATATATTTTTGTTAGCTAAATAGTGCTAATTTTATATAATTTTATTTTTAATTACGTCAGCTCAATGTTTAGCATTTTTAATGTCCAGATCTCGTTTTTCAACAAAATACATCTAAAAAGAAAAAGATATCAGAATATTCTTAAAACCTACTAACCTATTACTTTCCTTTCTGGTCAGCCGGTATGAAATAATTGAGAGTGAAAGAGGTGGTCATAGTCGTTATATTTAGAACTTGAGGAACTGAACAAAATTTCAGAATCTCAGTTCATTAATCCATATTTTTACTGGTTTCTTGTCAGGCTTCGTCTTCATCACTAGATAATCCTCCTGAGCGCCTGAAAAAAGAATGTCCTCGAGATCTACACAAGAAATGTTACAGGAGTTCTATCAATGGTTAGATTATACACAATATCATTGTATTATAACTCAATTCATATTAATTTGTTTTATATATTTTTTAATTCAGTTATAAATATAAAAAAGGTGATTTTTTTGGTAAATATTTTAAAATACCTAACAGCTTTTTCTAATACGATATTATATTACCTCTTGTACGCTCAACACCCAACTTTCACTTACATAGATCCCATAAGAACTGTATATCGAAAATTTGACTCTCTATTCATCTTGGTGTTAAGACAATAATACAATACATTGGTGTGGTGGGTCGACTTTTATTTCTGTGGCGGGCCCATGAAATGACCTTCCACCATGGTGTTAGAATAGGGTGATAACCTGAATATAATCCCTTCTCTCCCCCGTAAATCAGAAATGGCTAAGAAGGGGGCTATAAAAACTATTTATTAATATTTGCTTTCACATTTTATATTCTTGTTGTTAATTGGTATGATTTATATGTCGTATACTGACTTTTTTTTTCCACACCAATATATAAATAATCAAAATTATAATTTTTTTTGGAAAAAGAGAGAGAGAGGATTAGTCAATAATTGGATTGTTACTGAATCCCTATTGATCTCTTATCTCTTCTTATGTTTTATTTTGGATTTTCTGGAACAAAAAAAGATTCAGCTTTGATAAATGTTAAATAAGATCATTTTTTTTTCAATTAGATTTAATAAAATTAACAGTCCTGCAACAAGTAATATTTATTGTTCATTTAATTTTATTGAAAAAAAAATCAATAAAAAGCTACCTTTTATCCGTTCCCATTGGCCGAAAAGCGACCCCTTATCGGGTGATGCTATAAAGCAACCAGTAGACTACAGAATGGCCAGAAGAAGGGAGGTGAAAAGGTAAGCTTTTAGCCAGGAAGGAGGAAGATAAGACGGCTTGTTCCGTACAAACACTTAGGGCCACACAGTGTACTGTAGTCCTCCCATGTTAAGAAAACACTTCTGTCTGTTCGACCAAGGGTTTGGTGAGGTGTTCTTTATTTAATCACGTAAATATTCTTTAGAGTTGAAATGGGAAATATTGGAAAATTAAACGTGGTCATGTTAACAACTTTTTCTTTTCTTGCAATTCAATTATGAAACCATACCTATTAATTATAATTATTAATAATCAGTCGATAGATTGGCGTAATAATTAGAGGAGAAAGAGGGGTGAAAAAAAAACTTGATAGGTACGGAAGAGTACTTAACAAAACTCTCTACTTGGCTTCACTTTAATTATTTAAGTACGTGAGTAGATAACTCATTCAGGTACATTTCAATTGTCTTCTAGTATTATAGGCCATGAGAATTGTGGCAATTTCTTTCAATTGTTGGTTTCAAAGTCCATTGAAAACAAAATCAACTTATGGTGAAATCGTTCTTGCGTCCCTTTGCGGTCATTGATCTTCGGTATGTATAAGTTCTTGAGTATACTGAAGTCATATACTTACTATGGTGCTTTTGTAATAAGTCATGGTACCTTATATTGAAAAAAAATTGAAGTTATTTTATAGTTGTATTTTTAGAAGTGCAATATATTTATAGTGTGTAGGGTTAAGATGAATTTTGATTATTATTTCTTGGTTTACACAATTCAAAGTTTTAGTATGTAACTGAATATATCTCTCAATGGCTTCTTGGATTCGATTCAATGCTAATTTATATGTTTGTTTTGCCTTATATTTCTTGTGCGCAGATAAATGACGTATATGTTTTGAAAATTATATATTTCTTATATTATACTGGTCAAATTGTGAATAAGAATTAGACTGTATCTCTCATTCACACACGCATAGTGGGGTGTATAGATTAGAGTATTCAACAATCCTTAAAGAGTTATGTTTAATTGAAAGATCTACATCTATAAGGGCATTATTTTTTTTCCAGTTTTTTAAGTCAAATTAGATTATCAGTAAAAAAAAATCTTTCTCATGATCCAAATAGTGAGTAACTACGAACTTTAGTACCAATATATTTTGCTATATAGCAACACCTCCAGTTGACATATGCTATTAAAATGTGGCACCGCGTCCAGAAATACGTCATACTCACCCAGATATTCTACTACATCAACAATCTGAGGCTTTATCAACAAAAGGAACTGGGACCGGCGATGACAGATAACTGTCGATATTGCTGATGAAAGACTAAATGTTGTTTTTTACAATATTGTACTTCATTGCCTAGCAATATATTTATTTATGTATTTATATTTTAAAATATGGTCCTAGAACCGGAGCCACCACCTATTTATGTTTCAAACATCGAAAATTTTGTTTCATTCGGTAAAGAAATAGCAAATTTAATAGGACAGACAAATTTCAGTTGTTTCTCCAGAGTAAAAGATATAAAAATCAGTACTACAAAGAAGGAACATTATAAAACTCTAATCAATTATTTT
>NW_027106006.1:874849-876728 GCF_000696795.3 Halyomorpha halys | reverse complement strand
AATTACAAGTCGAATTCATATTGGAAAAAAATATGGTCCTTTCTCTACTTTAATCTCTCGCGGAGGCCCCTCACATTCAGATATTATAGTTAGAGTTTCAACGAACGAGCATCTCGATACAAAGATAGTTGTTTCGCTAAGACCTTCAAGTACTCTCAGTAGAAAAAACTAGTACTCAATTTGAATTATGTTTCCTTTCACACTCATTCATGACTATTTCTGTTTTATAGTGACTAGAAAAAAAAATACTGAGAAGAATAACTGGTCTAACAAAACCAATTATGGTTTCCTAATGCAATTAAATTCAGTTTAAAAGATGTATGGTTTAGTTTAGTTGTATAAGCACTGTTCAAACAATTTTATACCACACTGTGAAGTTCTTTATGAGACATGCATTCCTTGACATCAATTGAAGAATAAGCAAACTATATTGCTGTAACTGTATCCTATACACGATCACTCCTAGACAGAAATAATTCAAGTAAAACAACTCTTTAACGAAGGATGCGACAACAACCACACGAAGCTGAACCAGCCGACAGTCCCTAGCGGGAGCGGAACCATAGATCACACGAGCAGTGTTTGGACAGGCCACCCACACTAACACACTAATAGCCTGCGATTTGGGACAATTAGAATGATTATTCTTAGTTCTTCTTAGAGATTTATAACGGCATAACTCTCTTTGACATTTGACGTGCAGCAACACGGACATTCTGAGGAAACACGGACGAATATCCGTTAATGTTCTGAAGTCGTGGGTTCATCCGTCTTCTGCTAGTATTTATATATCGTGTAGCTTACGGGGCCTAGAAATACGGGCCTGGTCATCGGTGAGTCATGGCAACGAAAACTTATTTCGAATTCCATTGTCATTCGTATTTAGAAAACAAAATTAATTGAAAATATCGATTATATTTTGTGTAACGTTTTTTTAATTAATATTTTTTACGAGCCCATAAAAGAAACCTAATAAGAAGGTTATGTCATACGTTGTTAGTACATATAGTTATTGATTCATACATCATATACACAAATACGACTATATATATAAAAATATATATGAAAGATAAAAATCGCTCTGAGCCAACGAGCTACCAGCAGTCTTATTAATTTTAACAGCTGTTTGTCCCGTGTCACGCAGGCAGTGGCTTATCTTAACAAATCGACTAAATGGTGCGTAAAGTGTGACTGTACCTGGCCGAATATTAATGTGCTATGATATCTCTTATCTATTATCTACCTGTCACTATCACCTGGTTATTATTAATTATATATTCCTGAACAGGCAGCGTCGTGTTTAATCGCCCTGTTGAAATGAATAATAGACCCTTGCGGTTGTTAATCAGAGCTACTTTACCTAACCTCATTGTCTTCCTGTAGTCTGTATCACGCTCCTTACACTCCTCCATCTAACGGAACTGATGAGATATCAGCAGTTGCTTTCACCTCCAGGACATATTGCTTGGGAACTAGATACTGCATGCTTGTGATCTCTATATTGCGGAAGAACAATGAATCTGCAGATAATTGTTAACTTGCTTGGCTATGTAACTGGATATCCTGTGGAATGTTTTGTGATTCATCCTTATTGCAATAAGTTACTTACATGTAAACGATATTACTTGAACAGTTTCATCGATCGAAACCATTCTATTAACTCTTGATCTTAAACATACCCATACGTATAACGCTTATGTTAACGAAACTTAAAATTTAGTTGGAATGATATTAATAATGGCAGTTCTATTTAGATTATTTAGAGAACCCTCGGAGGTGAGAATCCGGTTTATAAACTTGAAGAATAAACAAAAATTAACTCAACTTCATTGATTAAATATTTATATTAATTTAAAATTAATAATTTTCCAGAGATAAT
>NW_027106006.1:845991-874768 GCF_000696795.3 Halyomorpha halys | reverse complement strand
ATGTATTTCATATTGTAATTAAATAAAATATTTTTTATGCTGTATGTGAACACTTAAATATAAATGATAGATTACAATTCCTGGCCACAGTAGCCCAACAGTCTCCCACTCTTTGCTATATCCGATCTCTCCATCTCTTGTGTTCCCTTTGTTTGCTTTGTAGCAATTTTGAATCATTTTATCATATCAAGTCTGGCTACATGACGACCTCCATTTCAGATGATTTGCTTCGTTATACTTTACTCGTAGACTGTTCACTTTACTTGTAGACTGTACTTTTCTGTTTCTGATTATATTCTTTTGATACCCATCTTACTTAAAATTTGTCGTTGTGTCTTCGCCAATTTTTCATGATTGTTTTCTATTGCCGATCATGTCTGAGAACCATATAAAACTACTGGATACACACACGTTTCCAATACATTTGCCTTTAATCCTAGAGATAGTTGACTTTTAAAAATGCGTTTCATGCTCCGGTATTTTTTCCATCCCATGTTTATCTTTCTGTTTATAGCTGAATTTTTGATAAAGTCCTTTGTATGTGTTTTAAGGTCAATTTTTGGAAAATTTGTACAAATTTATATCAATAACTGTATTAGTTCTGTAATGAGTATTACTAATTTTGTATAAAATTCAAGAAAGTGATGTAATACTAAGGTTCACTCTAATTCTACAAGACTTCATCGTACAGCGAAGAATAGTTGCCGTGAGAGAGATTTTTAAATGTACGATGAATAAACTCAATCAAAGTTCTAGTTTTAGCAAATTTCACAATGCAGGTCAGAATAAGTTTGTTTTTTTTAATTTATTTTATTATTTTTTTTTTTTAAACACTGCTTTACCTGCTAGTAAATCTTTTCGTGAGATAAGCTTGGCTTTTATCATAAGATTTCGGGGCAGGGCTGAAAATAAAGATTCCATTTCAATTATTTTTGTAATAATGATATTTGTAATAAGAGATTGTATTGACGTCGTCATTCCCATGATAAGAAAATGAGTGGAGCAATGAACAGGGGATATCGTTCTGTGGAATGAATTTCTTCTACGGTTTTGGACCCTTAGAAGAAAGATTAGTGCTCACTTGAATGATATGTATTTGCCTTTGTAGTTCAACATTTATTTCTTCCTCAGCAAGCTGTTAAGTTGTGTATTCACCAGTGTCATCTGAAGTATCTATTACATGTTATAATACATCATCTACTCCCTCTTTTTCCTTTTTCTTCCTTCAAGGTCATTCTCTAACTTAGTTTTGGGCAGTAAGGATCTTCAATATTTTCTTCAATGAGCATATCGAAGTGTTTTAAAGCATCTGATAAATGCGAATACAGAAGATATGTTTTTACTAAAAAAATTAAGTATATAGATTATATACTTATAGATTGATAATTCTTTAAAACACCTGAATTTTTAAGGAGGTAATTTTCTGGCGCACGAGATCACTGGGTTAGTGGATATAAAATATTTGATATGATGTAACATTTGTTTGTATTTTGAAATATAAAAAAATATATATAAATGCTTACTGTATGTAAAATTCACTATTTGTATTACTCCTCATCATGTCTGCAGCGACGCCGGTTCGAATTTGAAGGTGGACTTTCACTTCGTGGT
Source organism: Halyomorpha halys (assembly GCF_000696795.3). Classification (NCBI taxonomy): domain Eukaryota; kingdom Metazoa; phylum Arthropoda; class Insecta; order Hemiptera; family Pentatomidae; genus Halyomorpha; species Halyomorpha halys. Next base: position 873,157 of record NW_027106006.1, on the reverse strand, counting down.
GGACCCTCGGGAAATTTTAACTTTCCCACTCTACCTAGAGTAGGTTGGCAACCTATAGGATAAACCCTCTTTCCTACCCTAAGTTGAAAAACACCAAATTACAAAAAAAAAAAAATTAGTTATTTGCATTATAAAAGTTATTATAATTACTGTTAATTTCTCAAGTTTTGGTACTTAAGATTCTTGTACCGTACGTCGTAATTCATACTTTTCTGAACCACATCATTGATTGTTTCCACTTTGCTAGAAGTATATTTTTATGTTCATGAAGTTTACAGCCCATAAAGTTATAACAGGCAAAGTAATACCTTCCAACCTAGGAATTTATTAAAGCGTAACAAGAGAGAAAGAGTATAGCAAGAATAAAGTGCACTTCGGTACCGAGTTTCTGCATCGTCTCTATAAACACGTTCACAGCAGTTATTAAGACTCTCCCAAGGACCGTAGAGCGGAAACTGCATTCCGTGCAGAGTGCATAGATGCACCTGGGGATATATCTCGAGATTACACTGGAGTCGGAGCCGTGCCTTTGAGCCGAAGAACCTTTATTGCGGCCTATATGACCCATTGTCTGGAGCTAAACTACTAAATCACCGCTGGGAGTATTATCGCTTCGAGGCGAGTGCTATCTTTGTTGAGAAGTTGGCGCTTTGTCTCGCTTATAACTTCTCATAACCTCCTGAGGTTGCAGCTCAGTCCTTTGTTACTGCCCGCTGCACTTCTAGAGGTAGTACTGCTGTGAGGAAAGTAAGTACAACTATGATTTCAGTTAAACTATGCTGTTGAAGTTACGAATCCCAATGACCAGAGTATTAATTTAATTTGAACTTGAAACAGTGACAAACATGAGCTGTTGTACAGTTAGGTTAGAACTGTATGTTCAAAACTGTCGAAAACGCTTAATTTGGTCTTCGACTGCTTAGTTTTTTTCCTATTTGGGTTGCTTGCTTTATTCTATACAGTTAAATATTCTATGAAGTCTCTGCAGGACGATTTGTCGAATTGATTTGAAATACTTTATTTTGTTAAATATATTTATCTAATCAATACACTATACTACGACTATATCTGTTATACAATTTGTTTATAGATTTCAAATATTTATGAATGTAACATATTTTTGCATATTCTGTTCTTTTTAATGATAGTGATTCTCACGGTATTGTTTTTGAAGGTTTTACTCGGAGTATAACTCCAGTCAATTTTAACGATTTGCGACAGTAACGGAATAATTCTACTAGAAAATATACTTAATTTTTTTCTTTTTATAGGCAAACTAGCAAATTTGGTGTTTTTGTAAATAGACTAGTGTTAAGATTAAACATACTACTATAGTTGTTGTTGTCTGGGGCTTTAGGGCGTAAAACCCTGAGGTCATCAACACCCATGTTTCGAGCTTTATAATTCTATTTCATTTATATTTATAATTCTATTTCACTTTACTTTTCTGTTTAAATAATTACGAAAAAAAAAATTAAATAATTACTTCTTTTGGAATTTTTAATACGTATAACAATTTTTCTGGTTTAAATTTTATTCAAAAGGCCATTCCATTTTAAGAAAACCAAAACCATTTCCACGTTCTTCTAGTCATCATTCAGAGCATCCGATACACTCTGTCCTACTCAAGTTCGCAGAATAGAAAGACATTCCTCAAATATGTGACTGATCATAAGTACACTGTTGCAGTATTGACTTTTTGGCGGTGGCTGCTTACTGATCAGATATGTATGAGAACGTTGAACGTACGGAAACGTTGATCATGTAATATGATTTAATAAATAAGGTTGAAACTATTTCGTTATTTTTTTTATTAATAATAAAATAAACATGTTTTTCCAATCCTACAAGTGTTTCGAACTTGTAGGATTGGAAAAACATGGATATGTGTAAAACGAATGAACATGATGGATAAAGATATTGCTAGCAATATAAATCAAGGAAAAGTCCACTATATTTTTTTGTTATATAAAGATTTCCAACGTATTATTCATGCTAAAGTACAGCTGTATGTCTGTCAGATCAAACTAACTATTAATATACCCCATTATAGGTGTAATATGTAATAACATACTTTGTTTCAGCCAAATTAGATTTTATATCGTATTGATTAGTAACTAAATATGAATTAGTAACAATTGATTCAAACTTACGGTCTATCCAAATTTTTTGGGATTATATACATCAGAACTACAAGGTATTGTAGTTTTAAAAAGTAGGGATGTTACAAAATGATTACTGGAAATGATTTTATTTTTATTATTGTATTTTAACTAAGTATCATAGAAAAAATATAAACAATGTCAAATTTACTCTACTTTTTTAAAATAAAAACGAAATTTATAGAGATACTATTGAAGTCTCATACCGATTAGGAGATAACCTTCAATGTCCTAACTATAGAAAAATTAGCAAAAAATCATAAAATAATGGAGTTCATATTTTTGGTTTATTTTTTTTTTTTTTGGACGATTTTCAGACCAATGAAGCTACTAAAATAATTTTTTAATCCAATTGACACCAAGGTATCATCGGGATGCTAACAACAGATTTCATACATCACTTGAAATGTACAAGCATAAACCGTCGCAGGGTCTAGACCTAACTGTTTATTTATAATATTGAACCGCAGCCTGTGGCGATGAATATTCATGAGGACAGCGGAGGCTTTCTAGAATCCGATTCGTATACCTTAAGTTATTCAGTGCCATAGGCTTATTTAAAAAAAAAAAAAAAGAAGAAGAACTTTTAATTATTAATTCCAATATGATGTCATATCAATTCTTTAATAAATATCACATAGACTCATAAAATCCATTAAATGTACAGGAATTTATTCCTGAAAAATATCTTATACCACAAGGTGTTTTAATTACTGCATATTATTACTGAAAACAAACATGAACAAACACTTAACAAAATTATTATCAAATTAATTAATTCGACATTGATGCGCCTTATCTTATTAAAATTCTTTCCTTTTTTTATTAGTCCTTACTAAAATAAATAAATACTTGTCGAACATCGTCTTTATGAATAGCACTTATTTTTTTCATTTTTTTAATCTCTCATAGTTTCTCTCTGGTAAGAAACGATGCATGAACAAAACATTTTAGTTTTCTTTTAAATTTGCGAAACTTGTATCCCATCCCAACAAAGAAATTCGTTTTGTATCCAAAAAATAAATCTCTCTCAACTTCGATAAAATTATGAATACAAATAATGTATCATCTATACACCCACACACAAATACATATACATTCGAAAATAATTTCATTATTAAAGCCAAACATGACAAGTCTTGGGAAAGACACATCAGAAGATCAATTATTTTCTTTTAGTAATAATTTTAAAGAGAAAAATATGATATAAACTATCTATATATAATGAAATTCGTAAGAATATTGCATAAAATTGGTCGTCCAGTATTAATGCTATTTCTCAATTTCATATAAAATATTCATTTTAACAACAACCATATAACTGCATTGCTTTTCATTAGTCACGTATACTCTTTTATTATATTACCGTTGAATATTATAACTTATAATTTCTAGTATGTATGTATATATTATTATATATATGTGTGCTTCGTGCATTCTCTAACATACTATCAATATCTCTATTTCTGATCCAATCTTCTCTGTAGAGATTTAGAATTCCGTTGATGATCCCCTCCTAATGTTTACAGTTAATCTTACTATATCAAGGTTAAAATTATTTAACATAATATTTTTGAGCTTTATACTACTTTCACTAGGTTTGATATTTTTTTACTCCGATTACAGAGTTGATTGTTGATACAATATATTGTTAATAGAGACGTCCAAATAGATGTCATTGATACATCTGGCATTCTAGGAAATGTAGGCAGTGCTAGTATTTTATTCTTGAAAATATTGTAATGTTTGTCTTCGGCTTAGTTACCACTGAACGTTTTGTAATTTTTATATTAAAGTAATTCTTTGTTTTTTCGTTACAAAAAACACAGAAAATGCATTCATAGCGCACATTTAGTACCCATGTGAAGTGTGTACTGATTATGAGATATCCGCAGTTGCTTTCACCTCTAGTACATACTGCTTGGGAACTAGATACTGCATACTTGTGATCTCTATATTGCGGGAGAACAATGAATCTACAGATAATTGTTAATTTTTCGTTAAAAATACACTACAAATGTACTCATAACGAACATTTAGTACCCATGTGAAGGGGATTAAGGTCTCAGTACAGCTTCAAATATCCTTCTTTCTGGAAAGACCCACAGACTATAAGTTAAAGCTGGGGGGTGGAGTAGCATTAATACTGAGAGAAGGGCCGGTACGTCAGAGCCCATCAGACCCTCCCGCAACACATCCTGGAAATGGCATCGCGATCAGTCCCGTCTTTGTCTCAGTTGACATCGGCTTTTATTCTTATTGTTCTTCTTCCTTTTCTTCCTCTTTCGTTTCGACCCGATAGCTTCCCTCCCATCTCCATTATGGTCCTGACGTTTAGTCATCCTTCCATCACGATTTCTTCAAGCATGATGAGTAAGATACAGAAGGTCTTGTTTGCCGAAACAATATACCAAATTCTGCTGGAGTAATATATTCATCAGTTTTATACGGCACAAGATTCACTATGTGTGTGTGTTTTTAAAAATGATTGAGTGATTTAAATAAATTTTATTACAAGTATTAAATTTGGAAAAAAAAATGTAGAGGGGCTGTTCGCATTTTGTTCATAGCCAAATGTAGCAAATACTTTATTAGTAGTAATGTTATGCAAGCCGTGCTGATCTTATTTATTTAGTATTTGCTACATGAAGAATGTGATAATAGATAATAACTAAAGGCATTCATTCACTCTTTGAATAACTAAGCAAATCGAATAACTCTAATCCTAAACATTGCAAAGGTTGATTTGGTTTGTGACATGTACAGAAGGTAGTTACCGTTCCGAGTTGGTAAAAATAAAACAGAGTTTTCCAAACAGCCCAGTAACTGCCTATTACCTTGAACCGGAAGACGTCGTAAAGCCGGCGGCCACTTCCGCAGGCTGGAGTACCCGCGCAATAAATAACCCAGCAGACCCCGCGCAAGAAAACATTAGTGAGTGGCTTCTATGTTGCGCACGCGAGGAAGCCAGAGTGAATCATCCGTGGATTGTGAATAATCTACTGACTCATCGCGCCCTCTAATGGACAACATGAAAAAGAAATATCTGATCAGTTTTATCTATGTTTTTGCATCGCCACCTTCCAACTACCACTGGCGTGCGAATTTTAAATGTTCCCGTAGAATGGCGCCATACCGGGTTAAGACCGGCGACTATTCTAAAATTAGATAAGGATTTCCAAAAGATTGGTCCTTTAAATAATGTCAATAAGTACCTTAGTTCATTCATATTTTCAATTCCTTCCAGAAGTTCGGATTTAAATTTTTTATTATAAATTCGTGATACTAAGCTAGTCGATGAAGAAGATATATACAGAAATGACAGGACAACCATAATTGAATTCAGGGCTTTATTAGAATTTCTTAAGAGGAAAACCCACATTCTGAGATAACATGTTCTTTGTTTTTCATTTATATTTCCAAAACGGTTGATTACTTTCAAAGATTTCATGATAATCGTTCAAGTAGTCTTAAAGGAAAGCCGCATGGAAGGATTTTCTAAGATTCATTTTGTAAACAATAAATTTGAACGTGTCTAGATTTTTTTTTGTATATGTATTAAATTATTACATACAAAAAAAAAAAAAAAAATTAATGCTACTCAATTTTTCACATGAAATGTTTTAAGATATTAAATAGTTTTGAAAAGTAGTGAATTCCAGAAAACGTTACTTTAGGAGGAGGTAAGGAGAGTCCTATCTTAGGCTCTACACCAATATCTTTGGATTTTTAATGATTAGTTAATAGTTGACCGTGGATGAATATAAATGAGGATAGGAAGTTTGGGGGTGGACTCAGTAAAGAGCACACATAAGTGAAACCTTATTAGTGCCAATGTTAAGGGCAGAATTAATAAAGAAGAAATAATATAAAAGGTAAAAAATATATAAAATTATAAATAGTAAAATGCTTGGTTAAAAAAAATAATTAAAATATGTACCGCTACAACCAAAGAAGGGTGAAGGGTACAGAACTTTGTAAGGAAGTACTATCACTAGACCAACGGTTGTGCAAGGAGGTGATTTGGTCAGAATCACGCTCGACCGCCAGATTGTTACCAAATTAAGGTTGCCCAATTTATGAGGCTTGGAGGACCCCACGAGGGCTCCGTAACCCACAGGGTTGACTCTGGGCTAGTGTAGCAAAACAATTTCCTGACCAGCTGGAATCGAACCCGTGTCCTTGGAGTTAGTTACATCTTACCTTACCACAGTGCCACCGTGTTCCCCAAAATGCTTGATAAAAAAGAAAGAAACATAAGACAACTTCTTAGGAAGAAAATGAAAATGTAATAAGGAAAAAATAAATAAATAAAACTAACCTAAAGAGCTCTGGATAAAATCTAATAAATAACAATAGTGAATTTAAGTGCTGATTACAAGTTACTATTGGTGTACAAGTACTATTTAATTAATATTGGTATTACTATCACAAATGTGAGTTATAGAAACAGAAAGATATGGTGATACTTACTTTGGTGTAAAAGTACAGATTGAAAGAGATTAATAAGCAGATAAATGGAATCGATGAAGATGATAGAGTGGATGAAATAGGAGTGAAATAGATCTGAAGATAAAACAGATAGGTGAAAATATGTGAAGATAGAAGAAATAAAAAGGTACACTGCATACACTCAACCATGTAACATACACAACTATTGATAATCCAAAGAGGTTGCCAAAGCAGTAGGTAGGAATTAACCCTGCTAACAATAACTTACTTTAACATTTTTATACTATTGTAACACATTTACAGAATTTTAATAGTTTATGAATTAAGGTTGTATGGAGTAAAATTAATGATAGAATGAATGCATTTAAAGAGAGGAATGTGAGTTTGGAATTTATCAAATTGAGGTAACGGATCAAAAATTGGCCTAAATAACATTTATAGTATATTTTATTTATATTTAAAATTTAATAAGTGGAAAGAACAAATAATAAAATACATATGGAAATATTTTTAGTAAATATAAATACAAAAGGAAAATTATTTCTTTATTAAATATGGAAGTAAAATAACAGGCTCGAAGAAATAAAATATAAAGTTATATAATCCAAAAGGAATAAGAAATATGATTATTTTCCGGCCAAAACGTTGGCACAAATGAATATGTTTTTTATTTGTGTCCTTCACTGATCGCATCCTTAACCATCTTCTTATTTACACTTAAGATTATTAGTATGCTTACCTCCTAACAAGTCCAAATAAAACCCTTAAGCTAGTTCCGGTCGTCCTGCCATTTCCTTCAACACTCCAGTTTAGAGCATTCATTGATTAAACTATATAAGTATTCTAATTGAAGCTGAATAAACATTATTTTATACAACATTTTATAACTAATCTTTGTTTTTCTTGTTGTCAGTCAACCCGATGAATCGCCGTTTTATGCAAATGTATATTATCTAAAGTAGATTTAGTAGCGGAAATACCAATAGAATTTACACAATTATTCAATGTTTTGCATTCTCCGATTTCCGTACCTTACTATTGTTTCCGTATTCCAGTAGATTCTCAATCACTCTCATTAGGTTGCTGTCCCATTCATTTATCGCTTCGAAACCTTTTTTAATAGTTGTGTGAACACGGAATTCCACAGCTTTCTTTGGATTTTAAATTAGGATTCACAAAAACGACCTCTTTTCTAGTTATGTAATCAGAACTATGATATATTTTGAAGTTATAAAATAATTGAGGAAGGTTTGGGTAAAAGGTTTGGTACAAATATAACGAGCCAGGCCATAATAACAGAAACTGGTAGTAGCAATAAAGTTGCGAAAACATAAAGTGAGTAATGTCTGCGACTTTTGCGTGTTGCATAGAGCTTTACTTCCGTCATAAAGACCCGGCAATAACTCTGCTTCCATTCCAATAGTTAGTATTTCCTGTGCGAATTCTACAAGTCAGTCATATTCAGTTGAAGATGAAGAAGATAAAGATATTATGGAGGATGGTCGTTATGAAAAGATTTCTACAATACGTACATGGTATGAATTCTTTAAATTCCAAAGGTTGTACAAAATTTTTGATTCTATCGGTCAGTGTCAATAAAACGTCTATTTTATTATGTCATGTTTCTTCCTTGCCAACCTCATTGTAGCAGAGTAATCCTGTATCTGCACGGAATTACTTTATATTTTTTCATTGTTTTCAAATGCGATAGCTTGTTTAAACCTTAGAATAAATAAAGTTTACGGAATGTATTAGTTATCCTCAAAGAGCGAAAATATGGTGAGTGGTCAAATATGATATATTCAATTGAAAATTTCGAATAGTAAAATTCAATAACTTTATTCTCAGTCCAGTTCATTGCAGCACATCCTTAAACCTCTTAGAATAAAATTATAATTACAAACATTTTACTATAAATTACAGTTTTGAATATTTTCTTTTGATATAAAGAATTTTTATTTCTTTTATTTTGTCACAAATTAATAATTAAAACAAAGGCAAATATCCCTTAAGTTGCTTATTTGGGCCAAATTACCTTTAAAACTCTCAGGTTTTCAATGTTTCTCAATCATAAACGAAGCTCTTGCAGACATTTGGCAAATTTGGCATAGGAAAGTTAATGAACCATTACCAACTGGTTCTTTCTTTTCAATTATCCTGTAATAGTCGTCACTATGTTTGCACTTACTTATTATAAATTTGTTGCCGTTAAAATATATACTACGAATCTAGATTCATTCCAGCGCATTGGCGTGCGCTTCCGACATAGTCATTTCTGGTAGATTTTTAATCTCAACTAACGCCACTGGAGATGGTTTTCCAAAGGTATGTTCAGGACTGGTTCTCATGAAATTCCGTAACTCGTCATGTTCCGATGAAGTAAGTATACCTCAGAAGAAAGAGAAAGAGAAAAATAAATATCTAAAAGTGTGCACAGACGAGAAGAAAAAAATTGTTCTCGGCGTTTCTTCTGTATCTACAGGCACCGAGTTTTGGCTCCTCTTACAACTTTTCCAGATGAGAAAAGGAAAAGAGACACGTGACATACAACACCTAATGGCTACTTCAACACTTTTTTTTTTTATGACCCCCTTACTGGTCATATATGACATATGGGGGCTTATCTACAGGTCACCAACCATGGTGGGAGTCAAGATTTGTGGGACCACCAATCAATGAAAAAAATCAATGCCTCAGATCAAATTCGTCACCGTCCGCAAAACTCAGATTGGCAAAACCTACCCATTTCATATAAAAATTTATATTTCTTAAAAAAAAAAAAAAATCAAAATTCTGGATAAAATTTTGTTTGAAATGAACAAAATTCATTTAGATCTAGAATTCCGCTCCTCATATATTACTTTATTTGAATACATGAGTAATTGAAGGTGACATATTAAGAAAATTAGAAATTGGAATTTTTATTTTTAACAATTCTTTAAATACATACACCCTTTTACTAGGCATTTTCTTAACCATAAATTTACAATACATAATTGAACATTTACAAAAACTTTTCAACTTTAAATTATGAATAAAAAAATCTTCATTAATTATTCTCAGATTTATATTTTTGTAACAGAAAAGCTTCATTCACTCATATCTTCAATTACTATTTATAATTTATTTTATTCTCTGAATGATGCTAATCAATCTAAAATGGATTTAATCCACTATCGTTTAAGAATTTATATAGAAATCATAATTTTTTCATTACTGTGATGATTGAATTTATCTAACAATAATAAAACTAATTAAACTCAACTAATACATCAAGCCCAAGTTAGTGGAACTGCTCGACACCTAAATTCAATCGCTCATTAGCAACAGTCAATTACAGAACTTAAACTAACTATTCAACGACGAGTTACTGCTTACGTGATCACCAGATCTAGTTGAGGTAGTCGTGTACTGCAATCATTTCATTATACCATATCAGTTATGTAGAATACAAAAATATTTATTTGGATCATTATTTAAATTTTCATAAATTGTACCTAGAAAATTTCACAATTAAAATTTCTTTCCACACATTTATGTCTCCAATCGTTGAATAGCATTTCCGTTTACAAAAAATGTCTCTCAGGACGTTGTCCAATTCAGTTCACTACACAAACTCATGAAAACATTAGGAACACAGAAAATAATTGTTTTCTTAATTCTTAAAAAATGCTAAAAGAATGATAGTATTTTGGTTTCAGGCGGTCTAAAGTGTTTTATAAGTTAGTTTGAAAGTAATTTATCTGGTTTATATTTTAAGATTTTTTATTTTTGTTACAAGAAAATGCCTTTCTTGAGTATAGCCAAACCAATTGAAAGAAATAAAAGTAACTCGATTTGTATTTCTTATACCGATGAGATGTATAATATTTAAAAGTACTTGCTCAACATACAACTAATTTAGTTTTAATATAATAATTATGACATATATAATACATATTCTTTTCTTAACTCCTATTTAATTCATATTTTAAATCAGAACGAATAAATTGAAACATTGGATATCTCGACGTTTAGATGTTGGATATATCTATTACCCTTTAATTAAAAAATATATTTGTTTCAATCTTAGAAATTATGTTTTAGTTTTTTTATGAACAAGTATAATATGCCTGCAACAGAAATCTGCATGAAGAAATTTAGTGCACCTAAAGGCCTGTTAATGATTTATATTATAATAATCAACTCGACGAATTTGATGAAACCTATCGTATATACACCTCTATAAGTCCTACCGATTATTTCCTCGGAGTTAAGCCTCTAATCTTCAATTATAACATGATTGAAATACAAATTGAGAAATCACGAATTGGATTCCGATAAATAATTCAAGCTGAGAGTTTACAAAATTACTAATTGCTACCAACTAGAAATGTTCTAAGAGAAAACAGTTATCCACCAAAAAAAAAAATTATGTGATTTTTTTACAAATCTAAATCGAGTTACCATGATTTATCCTTTTATAGATAAGTATTTATTCCGTTACTAAAGCCGTGAGTGAACCCAGTGGGCCCGGAAGCTCTTCTAGTACAAGAGCCCAAGAGGAGTAAAAAGTCTGGTATTTCGCCCTAAATATTTTTTTTAATGAGCTCTATATATAATTACTAGATAAAATTGGTGAGTCAGCCAAGTACAAAGTGTTCTTTAGATTGTTTCAATTTTCCATACCGTTTGCATTATTTAAATAGTATAAACTAGGGGGGTACCTATACCTAGGGAGGTACTTAGGGGGTACAGATAGAAGGGATCTTCAAGTACAAGAGCCCAAGAGGATAAGAAAAAAGGCTGACCCCGATTTTTGGTTACTTTAATGAAAACTATGTATAATTACTAGTCAAAATTAACGAGTCTACCATGTATGATATTGATGAGTCTACATTCCCCTCCCTTGGGGGAATAAAAAATGGCGGCTGTTTCAAAACCTTAAAAATAATTAATTTTTCATTCGAAGCTACATATCTTTAATACTAAAAAACAACACTAAAAAATCTAACAGAACATCATTTAAAGTAGAGTAAATTTGCTAAAATATGAGGCCTAATCGAGCTATTCACGTTGAATAGTTCTCGAGATATAGCTTTTTAAAAAGCAACATTTATTTCATAAAAATATTGTATGGGACGTACTGAAAGAAGTGAATTTATTTTGAAAAATTTACATCTCAAAAACCATTTGACGTACAGATGTCTATTAGCACTCAAATTAAAGCTAGTTTAATGAGCTATAAAGTAGTTTATGATGTTTATCTTCATACCTAGGAGGTACCTTTTAAAAAAACATAAAACATATTTCATAAAAATGTTGTATGAGACGTACTGAAAGTAGTGAATTTATTTTGAAAAATTTACATTTCAAAAACCATTTGACGTACAGATGTCTATTAGCACTCAAATTACAGCTAGTTTAATGAGCTATCTTTATCTTCGTAGGAGTAACAGTTTACATGAAATTTGCTAAAATAAATTTATTTATAGTTGTTACTATTGCTACTGCAACATCATTGTTACACTACCAACACTAGAAAACCTAACTGAATAGAACATCATTTAAAGTAAAGTAAATATACTGAACTATGAGTAAATATACTGAACTATGAGTAAATATACTGAACTATGAACCCCTAACTGAGCAATTTATAGTTCCCGTTATTGGTTTTTTCAAAAGTAAAATTTACTTAAAAATCAGTTAGTGAATTTACTGTGGGAAATCTATATCTTAGGAAGCGTGAGACGTAAAGATTATTTAGCACTTAAATTAAATTTAATTTAATGTGCTATAAGATAGATTATAACACCTTTCTTCGTGGGAGTAGTATTTTTCAGTATATTTGCTAAAATAAATTGATTGTCCGAAAAAATATAAATCAACATTTTGAAAATTTATGTTGTTATATTTAAAATATATATTATAGAGTTCCAAATGAAAAATTATTTTTTTTTTTAACATTTTGAAACTGCTGCTATTTTGTATTACCCTTAATTATACTTAGTAGACTCATGAATATTGACTAGTAATTATGCATATTTTTAATTAAAGTAATCAAAAAATATGGTAAAGTAACTGTTTTTTTTTCACCGGTCTCTTGTCCTTACTATCCAGGGTGCACTCATGAATTGCTCAGCCCTTATTTGAAAAATCTGATGGTCGAGTGTGGTTCTGACCAAATCACCTCCTACTAGTAACAGTAGTTCCTCACAAAGTATTCCACCCCTGACTCTTTATGTATATGTTACATGTATAAATTTTACTATGAATTTCATAATATTAAATTGACTCACAAGAAGTGAAAATCGAATTTAACTTAGGGTTTCTGGAACTCTTATAAAGTAAATGATAAGAAGATTTGTTAGGACGGTTCCCAATCGGAAGTTTATGTTCTTTTACATAATAGCAGCTTAACCGAACGGAAGACAATAGAAGAAAATCAAATACAATTCAGCAATAAAAGGAAAACTCGTGAATACCTCCAGCTCGGAAAACTCAGATGAAGGGGAGACGAAAATGGAATATTAAAAACGGTTGGTATTTCTCCCTTCTTGGTGGCACTGGAGTGAAGTAAGCTAACTTAGAGGAAGATTAGGGACTTAGGGCCATTTCCGAGGATCGTTTAAGAGTGAAATTAAAAATGTATTCACACCAGCCTCCCAGAAAGGACTCCATTTTCCTATTTGAATGAAAAGCCAAAAAGATTTTTCTTGTGTACTTTAGAAACATTTATTTACCATTTTTTGCCTTACTGCATGTGAGCCTACCTTACTATTGTAACTGATAAAATATTTTTTATTATATTTACTTATATAATACGAGGAGTATTATATCGTACGCTCATGATCCAATTGAAGAAGCAGACTATTGTAACGAATATATTGTTGGTGGTACAATATTGTGTGTTCGAACGTAGGAAGAATTAGGTTTGTTGTAGGTACCATTGTATTAAATATTTCATTCAGTTCTGTTGAGTTTATACATGAAGGATCGCTTAAAATCTGATAAAATACATTGGATCATTTCAAGAGAAGATTAAAAAAATAATTAATAAATTAATAAAAATTAATCTGTTTGCGTTTATATTTTTATTTATATATAACTGCCATTTCTACTTTATGTCAATAAGAAATTTATAATGAAGTGTTGCGGCTACTGTATTGCCCATGCCCATGTCTATTACTGAGTAATTTGAATGGAAAATTTTTAGAAGAGATCGACTTGAATGTAAAACACTGGTTAGAAACTGCTACAGGTATGAGAATTTAAGTGCATAAGGCAGGTATAACATTATTAAAAGATAGCTATATAATCGATTATTGGCTTGAAAGTTACCGGTTGTTGGGGAATTACTCCTATTTGAGGTCGACTCATACAATGGATCCATTGTAAAATAATTGATTTCGACCAAACTGGGGACTCTCCGCAAATCGCTCACTTATTATTTAGTACATATTTAAACGATAGAAAATAAAAATAAATAAATAGAAATAGTTCGAAACAGGACGATATTTAGGTTTAAGGAAAATAGTATACTTACTATGAAAGTTGGGAACGAAAACGAAAAAGGAAAATAATGAAGAAATTTCTCTTCTTCTTGACTTTTATTTTATACTTATACTTCGTCTTTAGGCGTGTGCTGTATTTATAGATTACTTAGTTATCTAATTTTTTTATGCGCTTTTTAATTAATTGTCTTGTACCATTTTGCGATTCTTGGTTATAGTTCACTTTTTCTTTAATTTATTTTGTTCACTTTTTTTGTATATATTTTAAATCATATTTAGCCTTACCTTAGTTTATTTTTATTTTATGTTGTCTATTATCTTACATTGTTATATGTTTATAATGTTATATGTTTGTTAATTACAAGTAATGACTTTAGATGTTTGTAACTTTTTTAGCCCCGATGAAGCCCTGCTAAGTGGGACGAAACGTATATAGCTCACAATAAATAGCTTAGTTACTATTTGAGTTCTTTTGGCCGTAACCTGAACATCTTTCTTTTATAAATAAATTTAAGAAAAAACAAAAAGCTATATTCTAATTTTAATGCTTCTTCATCATAGTTGTAGGATATTATTATGCTGTTTATCTAGGTGATTTATACACAATTTTTTTTTTTAATTGAAACACGTGTATGTCTATAATTATTAAATTTGAAAATTGATTTCTTATTATTAATTTAACTTTTATCTATCCAACTTTTTTCTTAATTATTTACGGGGTCCATATATATTCTGGTATTTTTACAAGTAAATCATGAGATAATTAATATTTTATAATTAATGACAAACTATTACATAACCTGTTGTTGAAATTCCGTTATACTGTAATGAAGCAAGAGCTCTTATTAGAGAGAATGCATCAGCTTATTGAAGTTGATTAAGGCACGGGAGTGTTGAGGATATATTTCCTTCAATTAGCTCCAACTTCTTTCTAGTAGATGCTATATTTTCGGTGCTTCCTTCGTTAAGAAAAATTATTTATTACAAATAGATTTGGCGTGAATTAATTAATTCTTCAATAATTCATCCGTAATTTTTTTTTGTGTCTGGCTTTGTAATTGATCATAAACAGTACTGTGTTAGTTTTTATAAAACCAAGGATTGTTCTTAATAATTCTGATATGTATTGAATTAGTTACTAGCTAATCTCATTTGATACATACAAATTTACTAGATGTATCAGAAGTAGTAAAAAAACCATTCTTGGTTTTTTAAATTACAAAAGTGCTATATATCTTCAATTACAAAGCAACGTGCAATTAGCAAATGAACTATTGTAATATAAATTAATTCTCGTGCGTTAATATAAGTTAATAATATATGTATTACAATGTATAATTCACATGGTATCTGTTAAATCCTTATCACATTTCTTTTCTTCTTTTCCAAATTTATTAGTTAGATATATAATATTCCTATTATTTCAGAATTTTAACAATTAAATATTTTCTAGCTATAATCCAAATCTTCAATATTTTTATTTAATTTTTTTCATATGAGACCTTCTCTAAGTAGATAGAAAAATACCATACATTTTTAAGTTGTGACTTGTTCCACTTTTATCGCCCTCCTTAGATACTTCATTTTATTTAAGTGCTGTTTGTAGCGAATATGGTGGCGATCCCACGAAAAAAAACTCGATCCTGTAGATATCCTTTTTCCCCTCCACCTATGCCAGAAATGGCAGCCAGGGATTAAAAAAAAAGAAAAGGAAAAGGTCCTTTTATGTATTTTGAAAAACGCGGAGTGCTTGTAAATTACTTCATTGTCCTTGTTAAGCAGAGAGTTAAATTGAAATGGCAACAAATGTAGGCAAAAGATTTTACTGATAATAAATTATGAGAGATCAGAAGTGACGTATCCCCTTGGGTATCATTTACTAAAAATGTACACAGAGAGGAGGTAATTTTGACGCGCCTGACCCACGATTATCGTATGACCCGCGATTCTTTACTTCTATGCCAGACTTGCGGAACGCGACTTAAACCATTAAAAAAATTTTAATTGAATATCGAGCATATTCGACTCCCTCAAATCTTTGTTTAAATTATCAGCAGACCTCCAATCGATTTTGTAGGATTACAAACAGATTTTGGATAAACTTTTTACTTTCTTAAAAACTCAAAACTTTACCATAAAATTTAATCAAATTCCCACAACTCCCTTTTTTTCAATAGTTAATATACATTTCCATTCGGATACTATGATCAAAGTCGGAAATTAAGGCAATAATGATCAATAAGCTGTTGATGCCTATTTGTTTGAAATAAACAAAAAATAAAAAATCTGAAAAACAAAATTAAAACACTAACCCAACCAGGCAGATATAAACTACTGTTCCTCATTTTACAGCCAATTTCCCGATGACGAATTATAGCCTCTTATTAATATTTTACGTTTTCTAACCCTTCCTTTGTATTCTTCCTTTTTGTTAAATTCATAAGAGGCTCGGTCAGCCATTTATAATTCTTTAACCACCAACCGTTTGTGTTATCAATTATTCATAGAATAGCCTCAAATAATTCAAAATTAGTGACTAGTGGAACAAATTTAATATTTTATTTTTGCAAAATATTGGACAATCTTTGTTACTTATTTAACATGAAGAAACTATCTACAAACCATAGATATCTACAATAATAGATATTACAGAAATTAATAGTATGATAGTACGTGAAAAATCGTTTAAACAAAATGATCTAATTATTATTTGTTGTAATATAGCATATTTTAATTTTTGAAGTATTATTTTTATATTGAAAATAATTTCATTTTTTTGAAATAATTTTAATTTTAAAGTTATGAAATAATTTGTTAAATCAAAAATTATTTACGGAAAACCCCAGATATTAACACTAATGAGGCTTGAGGCAGCAGGGTCTTAGAACGATAAACTTATATTAATACATTATGATTTTTAAAACTTGTTTATTGAATATTATAATATTACAATGTTCCTCAATATTGAGCAATAAGTAATAGTGATGCGATTGTTCACATTCATACAGAATCCATGTAAAAAAACACAATGAAATATATAAATAAATAAAGATAAAATAAAATATATAGAAGTTTAAGTGCCATTGGTTGTATATCATACAAGATATTCTATCTAGTAATCACTAACAAATCAGCCGATTCCTAATCACAGATTGTCAGTAATTAATATATCGGGTATTTATTAATTCTGATAGGTTGGAATCATACTATTAATTTAAATCTAAGCAATTTTTGAAATATAAAAAAATATAGCTGTGTCCTTTTGCCGTATGCGACTGTCGCATATGATCAAGAATGATTAATTTAATAATTAATGGTTTATTGTTAGAACATTTCAAATTAAGAGCCGAAAATTTATGTTTATTTCAAAACATTCATGACTATACTAATTCTGTCTTCTTAATGAATAAAACTTTTAAAATTTTCATCCCGTTCAGTATTTGGTCAGTATTTTTCTATGTAATTTTTTTGTCATTTATTTATTAAAATTCACAACTGTACATTAAAATAGATTAAGGAAATGTGATATTTTTTTAATCAGAACTCATGATAATTCTTATTAGAGAACTATCCAATGGTAACACTTTTTATTAATCATTTTTTTAAGTTAGAAGAACCGGGCTATCTTTTTTTTAGACTCCTTGAAGGATTATCAAACATGGTTTGGGATGGAAGGTTAAGGACTAGTGTTTTTTTGTGAGTAAGAATAATGGAATTAAAGGAGGTATACTGATGTATTCCGTATCAAATCTGCAACAAATGGAATGTTGAAGTCATTATGGATTTAATTTATTTGTGACATTATACGAGGCATTAAGGATTTCAAGAAAGATTATGGGTCGTAAAGATTCCATATGGGAGGATTTTATCCTCTACATCCAAATAAGTCTGATATTCATTGTGCATTAGAGTTTTTAGGTTCTATTCTAAATACTTTTTTTCTAAATTTTCTAAGCAATTTCCTGATACCAGTTTTACTATTTTGTTCATAGTTTGACCTATAGTACAAGGATACCAACTAGTAAGAACAGGATTCCAGGGCATGTACGCCGTTTATTAATTGAACGTCTGGAGAAAAATTGCTCCGGATAATTACTACTGACAACTCTACCACTACGGCGCTAATACCAGTGGTTCAGAACCGACAAATTATCTGTTATCCACGGCCGTTATGTTCCGACCTCTGACATTTTCGATGATGATATTTATTCAAACTTTTCCGATATATTTTTCGTTCCGTTATTTAAATGTAAATTTTCATTCTGTGTAACGTCCAGGAACAGGAAGTATATTCTTGAGGCTGATCTCAAATGACCTTCCCCTGATATAAGATTATTGGTATATTGGTCTTTGAATTGAGTAATACTGGAATGAAATAATATAATTTTAGTATAAACAGATAATTATTAGCGATTGTAATAATATATTATTTATTATTATTATCCTTAATAATATGATTATATATCTAGTTCCTAACATTAGTATATTAAAGAATCGTTTGTTGCGCATATTTTTATTTACTTTCTAACATGTGATTAAACTTTACCCATAAGTTTATTCGTGCAAGAAATATTTGCATCTTTGATAACATTTTCGTTACTATTGAAGAATTTTTGGAACATTTCACTGGAATGATTTCACTGAAGGAAGTTCTTCAAAAAAATAAAAATAATGTTTTCACAGTTAATAAAGAAAAAAAAACGGTGGTGAGAGTAGTTTAAGCCAGAATTTCAAATCGTTCCACAAAGTGTTCATTTTTCATTTTCTGACAAATATTTTTACTGCATTTCCTAGATATTTTTAGTTAACACTATTTATAGTGGATAATAATTATACCAAAAACGGGTAAACTATGAAAATGAATTGCACAAGAGGTGTATGATAAGACATGGTTCTGCAATAAATTTTCTAATAGGTATCTGTTTTAAAAAACTAATCTCAGAGATTTGTTATCCACTTCCTTCTGAATCAACTAATAAAAATGACGGAAACTAGCTATAGACCATAGATCCGTTGATTTCTAGAACTATATTTTGTAGCGTACTCGGGACCAAAACTGGTGTGGAGCAAGCCGTGGTCGTTCAGGTTGTGATATTTCAGCACGGAAAGGCCAATGAAACCAAAATTTTAAAAAAAAATTATAAATAATTAAAATAGCTGTGTTAATTACTTATTACAATTAGTTTTTTTAACTTCTAGGGAGGCAGCTACCCCCTCCTCTCCCCTGCTGGGTCACCTATGTCTTCTTTTTGTGATACGTTTAAAAAAATATTAGGAAATACGCATATGCTCCTATTATAAAAAATATTTAGTGGTTTTATTTTACATATAAGGTAGAATAATAAAAATTAATGATACATTTTTGAAAAAATAATACAATCTGAACTATAGAATACATGTGAATTTCAATAATATAATTTGAGCAACGAGTTGGATAATTTGTAAACCGGGTGCTGGTCTCCCTTTAGGCGAACAGAATTGTACAAGAGCCGAGAAGAAAAAAAGGTAGTTATTTCA
The DNA here is from genome assembly GCF_000696795.3 of Halyomorpha halys. Taxonomy (NCBI): domain Eukaryota; kingdom Metazoa; phylum Arthropoda; class Insecta; order Hemiptera; family Pentatomidae; genus Halyomorpha; species Halyomorpha halys. Next base: position 853,533 of record NW_027106006.1, on the reverse strand, counting down.
TTCCAATGTTTTATTAATTTTATTAAAAAATATGTATAATTACTAGTAAAAATCGATGAGCCTCCCAAGTATAGGTAGGGGATATAAAAAATTTCAAAACCATAAAATACATTCATTATTTATTCGAAGCTCTTTATCTTATAAACTACAAACAACACTAGAAAACCTAAGAGAACATTATTTAAAGTAGATTACATTTGCTAAAATATTAGCCCTAATAGAGCTATTTACGGTCAATGGTTCTCGAGATATAGCTTTTTAAAAAGCAACATTTCTTAAAAATATACTGAAAGATTAATAGTCAGTTAATTTATTTTGATAAATCTATATCTCAAGAACTATGTGACGTATAGACGTCTATTAGCACTCAAAATAAAGCTTGTGCTTGTTTAATGTACTATAAAAAAGTTTTAACGTTTGTCTTTGTAGGAGTAGTAGTTTTTATGATATTAGACAAGATAAATTCACAAAATGTTAATTTCTAGTTGTTTGTCTAAAATGTTTGAAAAAATATATTTCCAGAACTATAAGATGGACATATGTCTGCTAGCTCTCAAAATAAAGGAAATTTAACTTATTATTAGTAGTTTATATAGTATTATTATATAAGTAGTTTATGACATTTATCTTCGTAAGGGTAGTAGTTTTTATGATATTCGTAAGTTAATATTAATTTTGTCCGAACAACTGTAAATCAATTTATTTTAGCAAATATCATGAAAACTACTACAAAGATAAACTTCATAAACTACTTTGTAGTCCATTAAACTAGCTTTAATTTGAGTTCTAATAGACAAGGTTTTTCAAAATAAATTCACTAACTACTGATTTTTCAGTAATACATTCTGTACATTTTTATGAAATGTTGCTTTTTATAAAGCTATATATCGAACTATTGAACGTAAATAACTCTATTAGGTCTCATATTTTAGAAAATTTACTCTACTTTAAATGATATTCTGTTATATTTTTTAGTGTTGTTTTCTAATATTAAAGATATATAGCTCAGAATGAAAAATTAATTATTTTTAAGGTTTTGAAACAGGCGCCATTTTTTTATTCCCCCTACCAATACATGGTAGACTCATCAATTTTGACTAGTAATTGTACATAGTTTTCATTAAAATAACCAAAAATTGGGGTCAAATAACTGCCTTTTTTCTTCCCCTCTTGGGCCCTTGTACTAGAAGGTACCCATCTATCTATATCCCCTAGGTATAGGTACCCTCTAGTTTATACTATTTAAATAATACAAACGGTATGAAAAACTGAAACAATCTAAAGAACAAAATCGTTTAATAATTCAAATGTTAGTAAGTTGCATTTATTTATTGAGGTGCCATCATCGCAGTGTGCATACATACATGTATAATTATAATAAAACGTAATGTCGTTAATGTGGTATTAAATAAAACTTTATCAATTGTCATTTATTATTTTTTGTTTTAGAGACACATTGCAAAAGTAAAGCCATGTAAAATAAATATGCATATTAAAAAAAAAAAAACTTAAGCTGTATCACTATGAAGGTGTGCAGTGCTTTACAAGGAAATACTGTCACTTGACCAGCAGTTGTTGGTTGCAAGGAGGTTATTTGGGCATAATCACGTTCGGCCGACGTTTAGATTTTTTACCCAATTAAGAGTAACCAACTTTATGAGGCTGGATGGATCCTAGAAGACTTCCGAACACACAGGGCTGACTCATGGATACAGTGAAACAGAAAATAATTTTCATAGGCGGATTTTAATCCGGGTACTTAGAGTTTAGGGTAGTTAGACTTACCAATGAACTACCCAATCCCACGTACAAGAAATATAATTTATAAATCCATAAGCTATTCATTTGACTTGATAGCATTATGTTTGTGCGTTGTTTTTTTAAACTAATTGTTATTCAAATTTTTGGTTAACAACTATTTACCTAATCCAATTAAGGCTACAAATACGGGTTATGCTGCAGCTTATGAACCAACTAAAGAATTCAAAGCAGCACCGCTCCTGAAATCTGAATACTAACCAATACGATCGAACACTACAAGTACCAATGTTTCAGCAGTTGAAACAGATTTTTAATATCTTACTCAGAATTTTTAGATTTTTTACCCGATAAAACCATTATATATAATTTCATATAAAAGAGTATTTTTCTAAATGTTCGATAGAGAAATCTGCATTGCATACAGATAGAACTTAAAAGAACTGTGAAAAGTCGCTACCACTGCAGTGTCATTAATGCACTTAGCTCTCGAAATGGGTTAGTTGGGGCTGGGAACTTGTTGGAGATGTAAGTTACCGCTCTAAGTCGGGGCTCGAGGAGCGGAGGCTAACTGCTTTAACCTTATCAATTACGCAATTAGGTCCAGGAAAGCGAACAAATGGGATAAACGGGCCTTCGAGTTGTAGCCGGCCATTTGCATAAGATGTGACTCCCTCAGTTCCTGGAGGAAGAAAGTCTTCCCGAGGATCGTGTGCTCTCGGTCACGGAGGACAAGACTGCATAATCGCAACTGCAGCAGGGAAGTCAGCGAGAGAAGTCCACAGTCCTTTTGTTTAGGAAGTTCAATTCAACCACTTCTTCAAAGACCATATTAACATCCAGAAGGATATTATCTTTTTTTTTAAAAGTATTTATTCTCAAAAGCATGTGGAAAAGACTATCAGTGTATAAGGATTTAATATAATATCAGCGTTTATTAATATTTATAGCGTTCTTGAACATATATTTCCAAAATAAACATGATTCAATTTATATTAGCTAAATTTCGTATCTGGATTAAAAAATTTAAAGTCACTCTTGAAAAAAAAATCTAAAAAAAATTGAAGACTACTTCAATAATATAAAGTGAGTAGTGAAACTGACTATTTAGGCATTTACAATCATGATTATATTCAGCAAACATTTCACTTTTTTAAATTTACTTATTTATATAATTTTAATTTTTTTAAAGGTAAATATGGTGTGGATATTCACATATAACACTGATGACTATTGTTCTTGTTTATAGACTGTTGCTACTTTAATATAAAAAAAAAGTTGACTTCCTTAAAACATAAATTTTATATGATATTAGTACATAGTTCAGTATTAAAAAAAAAATGACGTGAAGTATTCTGTTTAATTAAGTTAGGAATTTATAGGAAAACAAGTAGCTCAGAGAATAAAGCTATATGAAAATAAGAAAACAGAAAAAAAGGGAAATAATGTTTATAAATATAATTATATTGTAGGAAGGATAGTCTGGGTGACGGTCAATAAAAGTACAAAATATTTGAAAAATATGTAATGTTAACCTAAGACTGAACCTAAGACCATAACAGGTTACAGTCTTCTACCTGTTTCAATCAGGATAACCCCTGACAAAGCCCTATAAAGTGGGGCGAAACGTTGGTTTCATTAAATAGTTTTTTCAACTAGTACCTTTATTTATCACCACCCGGACTATCCTCCTAAAACCTACCTTATATGGTCAACTTCCAATATAATTGTAATTAGTTTTTAATATTATGTATCAACATAATTCTGAAATCAAAATGAGCTTAGGATAGCAACGGCAGAATAAGTATTTGACATTAAAAAAAAGACCTCCTGCCCCATTTTATCTTCGATTAAGAAAATAAACCTTTAAGGAATACAACAAAACAATAGCCATGAATCCAAAGCAGAAGATTGCATAATGAGGGAAGAAAAAGAAAATAATAACAAAAAAAGACTAAACAGGTTAATCGGAGATTTAAATAAATCCTCAGTGAAGCTCTTTAGGCCGAAATAAGATACATTTCAAGGGAGGACAGTTGAATGCCGGCACGGGCAGAGATAAGACTCGTCTTGGAATATCTAATGCTTCGCTTCAGGTGATGGCAAGTCGAATCCACGAGGGCCTTTTTAATTGTGCAAACTTAGACTTAATGAAGCCTTCGAAGGAAAATGCTGACGATCTTGAAAACTTTTTTTATTCTTTTTTTCCTCTCTTTCCTTTTTAATTCCTCCATCTCGTCTTTCGAAATCTTATTTCACATCCCATTCCTTTAGCCAAGTATCTATTCCAGTTTCTCACCCATTCTTCTCTGGTGTAAGTAGCTTTGATCAAGCAAATCGGCTAATCTTAATATTTTAATGAGATGTAGGCAGAAAATTCATATATAAAAACATAATTTTTTAAAATGCATTGTATCAATGAAAATACTGCCATTTTTTCTTCATGCAATTCATTGGCAGTTTATACGCTATTACACAATAAACAATACAACAAATGATCCAACCTCTTCAACAACTAAAAGCTATTCTCGTCAAGTATGTGAAAGTAATTTTTATAATGTACTTAATTATAATTGTATAAAATGATCTAGAAAACGTGGCTAAATATCTGATTTTTTTTTTTCAAAATATTGACATAACAATTAATGAACTGTCTTAGAAACAATTCAGCTGCTATCACAGGCGTATTTTTTTAATACTTAATATCTTTTAAATTTTTTTAACAACGAAAAATAATATGAAATATATCATATAATAAAATCTCAGTAGTTAGCTACAAAAAATGTGAAACAAAATAAACCAATTAAAAAAAAATTACTTGGTCTTTCAATTGGGAATTTTTATTTTTCAATGGGTATAAACTTTGAAAAAATCTCATACTTCATGATATGAAGTTTAAATGATTTTTTTTCTATAGTCTTCATTAAAAACGAAATTGATAATATTATATAATGAATCTTTGCATAGTCAATTGATATAAATGAACAAAAAAAAATTATTTGAAAATCGTTTAGAGAAAACGAATAGGCGAGGTTATACAGACAGGTCCATCTTTTTGCACTCATTTGCCCTGGAGAGAAATTGTTCCTGAAATTGATAGAAGGACCAGGATTATTTTCGTATGAAAAAATATTTTGAAATTTGTAGCGACTAAGGTCATTTGGCTCGCTGATTCTCAAATATATAATATCTTCAACGTATTCAATTTACTTTTTCTTTTTATAAACCCTTCATATTCACGTTTTTATGCAAAAAAAAATAGTAGCGTCATAAATTATCCATATCTTATTTCACAACACATAGTTACATTTTTCATAAATCTAACTCATTAATTCCAGTTATTTATTAGATTTTAACTCCTATGCCATACTTAATATGTAAAAGATTTATTTTTTTTATTTTATTGAAGGCTGTACTGTGCAGCGGTCTGATTTCCCAATGGTACGAACGAAAGGCTAGATCTGGACTTTTTATTTCCTCAGGGGCACTATTTCTCAAATAGAGCTGCTTCTGTTGCCAACAATAACACTGGGTAGCTTTCTAGCGCACAGATAATTTTGTTTTTTTGTTTGAGGGAACCTTTTTTATTTTTCTAGTGATGGGCGAAAATGGTTTGAAGTTGTTGAAAAGCCGTTAAATATGAATTCAGTAAAATTTGTTGTTCGAGTGATAATAATATATTTTGCTTCTTATAATTTGCTAAAATGAATGTGAGCAGGATAGCTTAAACATGAAGTACGTTTAAAATGAAAAAAATCCGCCCACGGGGAAAAACACAAAAAATAATAAATAATATTTATATGCATGTAGATAGAAATATTTACAAAAATCTACCACAAGGTTTCCAATACACCATAGATTAGATGAAAAAAAAAAGTAGTTTAACATAGAACACATTTAATTTTTTGCATTGTCAAATGTATTTAAGTTCCGTCAATATTTATGAAAAAAGTCCAGACAAGAAAAATCAATTAAAAAATAACTAAATCATAAGTTGCTTGCTAAAACTTTTAACACTTCTTCTTATCATAATGTTTTTAACTCATCCCCCAAAAGCAATACAAACAATTTCTATCGTTACTATTACTCACAAAATAATAAATTTCTTTCTTTTTTACCTATTTACCTGGATATAATATAAAGCCAAATGGGTCCCCCGGACACTTAAAAATAGTGCTATTAAAATTATTTTCTAATTATTTTTTTAAAACATTATATTTTTAAAATTATTATATTTATTATTATTATATATTATTGCGAGTAAGAAACATTTGAGAAAAAAATATATATAAAAATAAAAATACTACAGGTACTTTTCTTGAATTTTTATTTCCATTAGCTGAAATTAATTTTTCGTAGTTAATTTATATAGGTACATCAGTTTCCTTTAACTTCGGGGATTTCAGGAAATAATCCTTTTTCTCATCCCATTCATTTTATTTTATCGATCATCCGGATTAGGGGGCCCTATGGTTGAAGGAATCCTGATCGCGGATCCAGTGGTGTCTATAGGTTAAAGATGGCATTGGGTAAGAATTGATATTATACCGACGATACCTATGTGTTATCAGTGAATAATGACATATGTAAATTGTATCTCAAAATCTACAATCCTACATCATCACCAATCATATTGAAGAATGGTGTCAAACGTGGAGAATTAGTTAAGTAGATCCCATCTAATCAACTTAACACCTTGTCGTAAACCTATGACTTACTGCACAACAGCATCCTTAAATAACACTCTACTAATCCCTGTCGAACAGATCTGCTACCTATAGGCTACTGCTAGATATAGGATTAAATCTGGACAAACGACTAGCTTGGAATCATTATTCAAGAGAGAAAACTCCTCGTCGACAATTAAAACATTTACTTGACAAACGATCTAACCTTCCTATTCATTAAAACAAATTCGTTTATACAACCATAATAAGACTTATCTGGACTTTTATTTTGAGCTTTGGGACTCCACCAAGCCATCGAATTCCTCTGCTATCTAATCCTTAAATACTTCGTGAAATCATTAATGCTTCTTTGTCACAAAAAAATCATCCATATGGACTTCAATATTCACATAGCTGCCGATTTGGCCAGAACCAGATACCAATCCATCTATGATAAACTCCTAACCATCTTGCCCACTCCTCTAAGTCCTCTTGCTTCCTCTATAATACCTGTTAATTTACGTATATGACTAAAAAGAAGAGATCTTCAACTCTAGAAAGTGTTATTGGAGCTCTACCAATTTTTGGCTTCTCCACAAGACTGTATTATGCATTGGAACATAACTAAAATGACATTTACTTACTGCATATTTATGTTATTCATTTGTAAATTTCAATAATAAAAAAATAGCTTTGATACCATGCAACTTCGAAAAAGAAAACGTTAAAAAAAATAATGATCAACTCTAAAAACAATTTCGAACAAATTTTATCTTTATATATCTTAGATATATTTCAAAACAACATATTGAGAGTTATTCTTAATTATTATTTATGAAGTTATTTATTGAAATAATAAGGGGAAAATTATTTTCCATTTAATATTAATCAAAAACATTGTTTATTATCGTTAGAAAGAGATGTCTCTAGGATAATGTCATGATTTTTTAAAATAATAAAATCCTATAGTTATTTTTTTTAAATTACAAGGTCCCACAGAATGAGCGAACATTTATTTTAAGTGAAAAAACATATTTTTTTCTTTTGATATAAAAAAAGACTACAATTCTTACTTCTAATAATTAGTATGTCTTTGAAAATATCAAAACAAGAGTAT
>NW_027106006.1:820820-845878 GCF_000696795.3 Halyomorpha halys | reverse complement strand
AAATAAAACAACCACAAAAAAAGAAATCTAAAAAAGAAATATTTAATTGAGTACTTTCTAACTTCTCTGATTCCCAATAATTGATTTTGATTCACCAAATGACCATATATTTTTTCTTAACGCCACATAATTTATTTACTCTATAACAATTAGAATTAGCAATAGTCTAATAGTCTAAACTATGATATTTATCTTTCACTGATGTCTATGATTTTTATATGTTATTTTGGTACCGACCGATGTATGTTGTCATCTGGTTGGACCATATTGGATGTAATTTTTTAAATGAATAAAATAAATAAAGATGGTAAGCAGCCGGGTAGGTATATCATTCTCCAAAGTCATTTTATCCATCTTATACTGCATTTGGTTCTGTGGTTGTCTGTTTCCCTTTTAGGCTAATATAAATAAGGCAATATTTTTTAATACAGACTACAGGAGATATCCTTTGGCTTTGTAAATCAATAAATTAAATTATTCCGAGAGTTCGTTGAATACCTTGAAGGTTTTAATTAATGGTCACCAACAATCCGTTTGCCAATTAATTAGTCCTAACTCCTCTCAGATATTGATGTGATGAGTACTTGTTAATTACAGGACTTGATCATAAAAAATTCAATAAACAGGATCTAAATTTTGTACATTCAACTGACGGAATACAATTCGAGGTGATGAGCTGAACGTTTAATATTTAAGTTAATACAACCTGTAATCTTGGAACAGCTACTAGTTCATCGACAGTTTTTATTTCTAAGTATTCCAATATTAACTCTGACAAATGCAAAATATTAATGCCGTAATGGCTTGTGAAGTCCTTCGGAAATGAAGCCGTCTCAATTGTTCATTAATATTTAGTTGGAGTCTTAGTCAGGTATTGGCGTCATCGACTTTCTGTTGATGACGAAACTTATTCTATAACTTATATACGGTTCTCACAATAATTCATTAATGTGAACGAGAAAAGATCAATTACTACATTCAGCGAGTTAACATTCACTATCAGCTAGCAAACTCGCACCATATAATAATGCCCTTTACGTAGATTTTTAACTATCTGGATCTGAATCTGGGATGAATGCTGAATACCGGTCGACATGCTACTAGTCGAAGTTATCGATAGTTCTTTTATTAGTTATCGATCCTATCTCGATAGTTTCTAGAGAAGTTCCTGGTTTCAGTATCTATCAGCTAGTTGCCTAAAGAAAGATTGAACAGTTTGGCGTCTCATCATCACTGTTGCGGGAGCTTACTCCCTTCTAAGCCCGCCGGTAGTAACTTGTAAACACAGAATTCAATTAATCCTCAAGTAACAAAATAAAATAACTGTACCCCTTCGAAATCCTAATCGACATGATCGAACATAGCTTGTTCTTCCCATCCAAGTTTTAAATTATCCCTCCGATTTCTGACCGTACAGAGCTGGTCTTTCTTATATTTTTTCATTATATTGATAAATAAATATATAGTAGCATTAGTATAGGATGACGTAGGAGTATCAATTTCTTCTGTCGGATCTTCTCTCTCAGAGATTCCTTGAATAAAATTGAAGAAATTATAATTTTATATTGAAATTACCTGAATTATTTTTATTGAGTCTAATCAATATAGTTATTTCTTAATACCAATTTCTAAACATGTACATAACCAGTGCTCTTATAAGAGGTTGCAAATCTCATATAAATATTAAGAACCATAAAAAAAATCGCTTAGAAAAATAAGCTCATTTTAACCATCCTAAGAATGATATCCTTGCTGCACTGACATCATATTACTCATTTCGTCCTGGCCCCAGTTAATGTCAAAGACATCGCTCCTGGCAGAGGTGACAGCGTTCCCGGCGAACCAGGAAGCCTTCCCAGTAATTTGCCGAAGAGGATCTCCTACCAGGGCATTAGAGAATATTTATTGAGGGCGGCCGTGCTTAATTGCCGACGAAGAGGAAACGATATGCTAATTCATGAGTAGCCGAGCTACTGTCACAAATCATAGTGACCGTCCGATGGTATCGGGGAGCTGGAGTGGTTAGCAAGATAACACGCTCTGGGGTGAATGTTAATTATGTTCAGGTAATCTCGTTTATCCGAAGGGGGGAGGGTTTTTGTTTTTGTTTCTCCCGGGTAGTGGAAAAACTTGGCTGCTCAGCAACCCTCTCTATACACAAACGGGTTGCCTAAGCTAAACATTTTATTATATATATTTATAAAACTTATCTTACCCTGTATTCATTCTTATGTTTAACAATAAGCAATGGGTTAGATATGAACAGTACATTTTGGTTCATGCTGCTACATTTGTTGTTTAAGTTTCAGTTATTATTGTTGTTTGTTATTCTCAACAAGCGATATATGGTTTACCTGAGAAAGTATTAGTTTTTAATTAGTACACATTATATTTATTCTAAATCAAGAAGAAAGAGAACTATTTATGCCCCAAATGTTAAATCATGGTATTTGAAGTCCAGAAACAAAATCATAATATCACTTATTGAGAATTATTGTACAGAAGTCTAAAATCCATCATATATTATATTGAAAAAACATCCAACAGGACCAAGAACTTACAAAATTAAAAACTAGTCAAATTAAAACAACTTATCATGTGATTTTTTTCCCTTTCATTTTGAGCTTATTTACTAGACATAGAACTAGATTGTTGACCAAAAATCCTAATTGCCAAATTGACAGGCACTAATCCTACCCAAAGCGAATCTTAATTTGGTTTTACTTGAAGTTTCACTACCTGTGCACCGAAAACAGGAATCATTCTCGTGTCTTATCTTAACTCAAAAATCGATTTTTGTGCAGAATCTTAACAGGCGACATTCCCTAAATTTTTTGACATACCCAGTGTACATTAACTTTTGATTTAATAAAAAAAATGGATTGTTCTTAATTATTGGCAATATCAATTTCCAAATTATTTAATTTGCTTATCAAGTATTCACACTTATAAACACTCATAATCTGACACGACTGTTATATGATAATTTTACGACATTATTGTAAACACACAATTCCGCCAGTGATTTAATATATCTGCCGGCCCTTCTTATTCCTTGCAGGTACCCCATGTTCAGTTATGACGTGCCTCCTGCATCTAGGGGTTGCATAAGTCACCTCCGTCAGCTGTAGATCGTGGGGCATGTCTCGATGGGAAAGGTCGCAGTCATGAGTTCAAACCTCTCTCTCATCACTTTCTTTTATCATTCCGTTCACGTCTTCAGCTAATAACTTGTTGGTGGGACATGTTTACTTAGAGTAGGGAAAAGTTAAATATCGATGAGCCGATACAAATACAATGTGCTATAGTATTTTGCTTTTTGACTTGTTTATTCAATTAAGTCATTCTAATTGATGCACTTTTAGTACGTAATATTTTTATTGCAGGCCATGTATGGATAAATTTATTAAAAGAATTAACAAAAATCAAAATTGTGGAATTTTGCCCGAAGTGAGCAAAACGTGCAATATTGTGTAGAAACCCCGAAAAGTACAATTTTGTGAACGAAATTTTTAGTGATTTAAGGCTCTGTCCAGGTTTTTCGAAATTAGGAGCTAGGGAACAAGATATGCAATTGGCCGAAAATCCGGTCTCTATAGATAACACTCGTCAGACTCGAGAGGCCAACTATAATAACCTGTGGTAGTTCGTTAAAATTTAATTTATCTAGTCACGAGCCAGTTTTCAGGACGAATGCCCAATCTCATGGTATCCTAACGCCACGTTACCGACGTTATAGGAACATTCATACACAATCTTTTTGTAGGAAACAATCTAAACAACTAAACTAGAATATATGAACATGTTTAATTCTTAATAAATTTATGTTAACTTTTTTGTTGAGTTCTATTCATTTATAATTTTAAAGTATTTCTCATGATTTCTTAACATTCTTCAAGTAAATACCATTTGATAAAAACAACTAAGAAAAAAAAAGAAAAGAAATTGCTATTTCAGAACGGCGTAGACCACTTTGGGGCGAACGTGACTCTCCAGACCTTGTTCTGGTACGAAGAGTGTCTATTACTGAAATTATACATATAAACAAAATATGTAATTTTCTCACAGCTGCCAACCATTTCATCGAGAGTAAAGCAATTCACGTGAAAAAAATCAGAATATATTTTATTCTATTAAACCGATTTTGGATACTGAAATTACATTTGAAACATGCCAAATCGATAACCCCTGTTCTTACTGATAATATTTAGAATTATACCAGAAAATGTTTCATCGAATTCAAACTCTTCCTTACATAAACTTTAAAGTTACTTTATATGGTCGCCAACACGTTTAAGTAACGGATGGGACTCTGCTTTTCAAGGAAGCATAAAACAGATTATAGTATTTTACTTTTCTTACAAAAATGAAAATATTACAAACATTTCAAAATATACTCCTAAGAATCACAGGAGCTGCCCCTTGGTTTATAAGAAATAACCAATTGCATCGGGAACTACAAAAATAAATCAATAAAAGACTTCATTAGAAAAACGGTTCATAAAATTCCGACAGTTAAAGGAGCAATGACTTACAACTTGGGAAATCCAACCTCATCTTGAAGACTGAAGCCCAGGCTACTGCAGAACATCATGTTATGAATTCTATATTTATCTACTCTATTATTATTAATAATTGCTACTATTTAATTTATTTTTTATCTTCGTCTTTTTTCTCAAATTAACTTTTTTCCCATTCGAATCATATTTATTTTATTAAATCTATAAATGGCATTGTTTTTGTTATTTACTATTATTTTTCTCTCTTCTTAAAAATTATTACTTTTATCTATTTTTTTTTAATATAATTTTTTATTCATATATATTTTGTTTATTATCCATCGTTATTATTTACAATAAAAATAGTAATAGTAGTAATAGTTTGCACAAAACTATAATCCCTATAATCGCTTGTTAAAAAAAAATCTGTTATATTAACTATGTAAAGCCCACTAATCTGATCTAGTATTGAATAAAATAAAAAAAAATTGCTTTTAATTTCGCTAATGTGGATTATTCTTAATCTATGGTCCATTTTACTCATATTGGCCTCACATTTGCGTTCATAAAACTTTATAAAGCAAACATGCTTTTGGTAAATTAATAAAACTAACTAATTCAAAGAAATATATGGTATTTATATTAATCAATATTACTAATTCAAAGAAATATATGGTATTTATATTAATCAATATTACTAATTCAAAGAAATATATTTTTTACATACGTTATTTAGACATGGTGGCTACGATACCCTTAAAAGGAAAGCGTTCAGGACAAATATTTTTTATGTTGTTACATTAAATATAACTAATAACATAAATAAGATTTGAAGACTACGAATCATAGCTTATTGCACAACCAAAAAAAAAATTGTGACTTTCCAATCGATCTGTTCGAGCGTTAAAACCTATCTATTACACTTTAACTACTTGAAAAAAAAGTGATAGGAATCCAAGAAGTTCCTGTGAGCAAGGACCTATTTTTTGAGTGTGTTAGTTTAATCTGTAAAATCTTAGTAAACAAACAACTCTGAACACGAAACCTGGTTATGTTACTTGTAATTTAGTGATCCTCACCATTTGTAAAAATAAAGGTGAATAATATTAGAAAAACTAAAATTTTACTGTGATTTTGTATCTGATATACTAAAAATCTTTAGAAAAATATTCAAATAGAGAAAATAATTTTAGCAGTTTTTATAATACAATGTGTTGATATCGAGATTATCATATTATCGGCGTCTTCACCATTCTAGGCCGTTAAAGATCTTATCATAATTTGATATTAATTAGAAAAAAAATGCTCACATTGATGTATGCTTATATGCTATGCTAAGAGAAAAATACCAAATTTATATAGCATATTCCAAATACAAACTAAAGAATTCTCATGAATTCCAATCGTATCCGACGGTCAGGGTTCAAACGCTTTTTTATTTTATTATTAACTGTCAGTCAGTATCATGTTTCGAAGGCTTTGATTGGTTTTGAAAAGGTCATCAGATTTTGAAATTGATTCTAGCCAGCTCGAATTTTAGAAATTTCCATACGATTCAAAATAACGATTTATAGCTAAATAAATTAATAAAAAAATTATCAAAATTATTATATTTTTTTCTGTTATATTTCAATGCTTAAAGATTAAAGAATTAACAAATCATATGGTATGGACGATATAGTGGTATTATGCTTTGTTATTTTACGTGATTTATTGTGAAAGTTTTATAGTCTGTCGAAAAATATTCTCCGACTCCGATGGTTCTTGCCAATGCACTCTAGGAGTCAAGAAAACAATTTACATAATTTAAGAAGCCGCCTTTACTCTTCATCTATTGAATGGTTATCATGTACCAATTGATTTTTTTGTTAGTATTTACGTATTAACGCCCCCGCAGCAAAAATTCTGCTAATGCGCCATAATAAATTCTTAACTCACCACAATGTTACCCAAATACAACGTAACTACAACTATTGAAAAGCTTAATTTCTGCTATTTAAACTCTCATGAATATCGTTTAGATTGAGTAGCTTTTCATAGTAGAAAAAGCAGTTTCAAACCAAATTTTAATCTAGTCTAAGGTGGATTTCTTCATAACCTAAAAAAGTTTCAACAATTTTTCTGACATGCTCATCACTTAAAGACCACATTTTGCAACATAGAAGTGTATACGAGACACCTCTCCGAAATGTAGCCCCAAAGTTCCTCAGGCGACTCCCAATACTCTCCCTCCATCCTGAGCTCGGTCGTCTCCCCTCCAGAAGATCCTTGACCTCTCGGTCGTTCCTCCTGAACCCTCGCCCGCACTCTCACTTTCGGCAGCTTCAGAGTTATTTCGAAAATCGATTCATCCCGCCCACACCGTTCCATCACGTATCGACTATTAAGCACTGACGTTACGTCGTTGCTTCATTGATGCAGTGTGTATGCAGTGTGTCGAAATCCATCAACAAGGATTTTATGTCCCGTAACTAATCCTACAGAAAGCCGATATTAAGTTATAAGCAATCTAACGCCTGATGGACGTCCTGACGAAATCCCCGATCGTCCTGGGTTGAAAATACATTCACTTTTAATTCAAAAGAAATAAAAATTATATAATTTAACCTTGTTGTTTTGTTCATTATTATTCTTAAATTACAAGTTTCATAGTTGTTATTGTCCATATGTTTTTGTGAATTACCTAAGTCATTTTGAAAATGTTAAACTTGCAACAGACAAAATTACAATGCATGAAGTATAATATCTGAATATTAATTATTTATAGATTATGAATTAATTAATAAAATCAAGCAGTTGAGCAAAAATATTTTTTGTAAAAATGTAATAAAGTACTGATTATAATTTTATAATTAACTATATGTTTATAATTTATAATAATCCTACCTTTGTATTAGTGAAGACAAGTTTCTTTATAGCATCTTCACAAAGATCATAATTGCTCAGGGTAATGCAGACATTAAGAAAATTAGAATACCCTGATTTTTCCTGATTAAAAAAATTAAATTAATAAAATACTAGAAAATTAAAAGATATTTCTTTTCTTTGAGAATCCTAATGGAAAAGTACAGGTTTGATCATTCATCAAGAATAATGCACTGCAGAATGTAAGATTTTGAGGGAAAGAACCAGAAACATATACGCGAAAAATTTAGGTCCAAGAAGTTCAATAAATTTAACACTATAAATTTGTTTAAATACTAAACTCATAGTGATAGCTAAAAAAATAGCCGTTGCTTGGTATTAATATTACTACCTGGATTATATAGATTTAATTCAGAACTAATCTTAGCGATAGCCCATATATGATCAATGAACCTAACCTGTAAGTTTATACCCCCCCCCCTCCGTCTATTTAACGAAACCTGGCCCAATTCATAAGCTGTATTACATTTACCACATAATACAATGCTTTCGCCTTGGTCTCAGTCCGTGTTTGAGTCGCTAAGGGGCTCCAATAATTTTTAGCGTATGTATTAGTAAATCATAAATTAGGTTTCTATAAGGCAGAAAAGAGGACCCAATATGTGATGAGGAAAATGAGAACTGTAACTGGCAGGGTACCGGCGAGTGGAGTAAAACCACGGTGATTGGAAACATCTTCCTCACTCTAGTGCCCATTCTACGAGTCTGCCTTACAAGACAGACGGTACTCAAAATACAGGAGCCCAGTGGAAAAAATCAATTATTTCACACCAATATTTGATTACTAAAATGAAAACTACGAATAATTAATGACTCTGCCAAGTATAGTTAGGGGAAATACAAAAATGTTAATTTTTCATCCGGAACTTCATATCTTTCAAACTACATACGACACTAGAAAAAATAATAGAACATCGTTTTAAGTGGAGTAAATTTGTTAAAATATGAGCACTAGTAGAACTGTTTAAGTTCAATTCCTAGTTCTCAAGATACTATTTTTTTTTTTTTTTTAAAGCAACACACACGCTTGACATCCTTTTTAATAATTTTTAATTTATTCATTGGGCTTTCATTCCCCAAAGATTACCATTTATCTTTGACTTCCTTTCCAAGAGGCCTGCTCATCTCTAACGGAGTTAAAATTGCTTTACCCCGTCCCGAGTGCTTCTCTTGCAGCGTGATTGGCTAGTTCATCCCCTGCGATTCCTACATGGCTTCAAACCCATATAAATGTAACTGACATACCCATATTGTGTAGAGTTTTTAAGTGAAAATGGATGCAGGAAATTTTCGGATGCTCTGGATACATACAATCTAAACCTTTTATCGAGCTAAATAAATCTGTAATTATTGTAATGTTGGTGTGGTTCAAAGACAAACAGAAGTGAAGTGCTGCTGCTATTGCATTTAGTTCGACAGTGAATATGTTGCATAGTTTGTGGAGTTTAATTTTGAACGTTGAGTCATTAGTTACAAAGGATGATGCTGCTTGGTCTGATTTTAATCCGTCTGTATAGATTATAAAGGATTCGGGTATGTTTTGATTTAGACGAGAAAAGTGGGCTTTATATTCAACTTGTTCGGTATTATTTTCGAGTATTAGGACAGGTCTAGAATAGTTTTAGGACGTTGGAAGGTCCATGATGGATGATTGTTCTCGGATTTGTCAATAGTTATAGTTTTAAGAAAAGTGATAGCCAAGGAGAGTCTTTCTGATAACGGAAGTGTTGAATTTTGTTTTTGTCGAAAAAGAATAGAAAATTTTGGATTAAAAATATATTTATGTGTCGGATGTTTTGCTTGTGGATATAATTTTGTACTATAGTATATGGCTAATTGAGATCTTCTGAAAGAAAGAGACGATAGACTGGATTCAGCACGTAAACTCAGAATGGACCTTGTTCGAAATGCTCCAGTCGCGATTCGGATTCCGGCGTGATGGACTGTATCCAGTTTAGCATGCACTTGGGAACGAGCCGAGCCGTAGAAGAATGAACAGTAGTCCATTTTCGAGCGTATTAATACCTGATAAAGTTTAAGAAGACTAGATCTTAGTAAACGTTTAATGTTTAGTTTTTTTGTGCTGTTTGTTTTTGGTGCAGAGATATGGTATTGCCAGGTTAGTCTTTTATCGAATGTTAGGCCTAAAAAACTAATAGGGAGTTTCCTAGAAATAGATTAGGTGGTTGAGGTGTATCTCATTTCCTACTGAAGTGGAGGCATTTTGTGTTGACTATGGAAAATTGAATATTGACAGTATATGACCAGTTTTTATCCTATTTAATGCGTCTTGTTGTTTAAGTTGAATATCTTGAATATTAGCTAGTGAATTTATTGTGGGAAATCATTGTCTCAGGAACCACTATTTTAATATTAAAAAGTAGTTAATAACGTTTATCTTCATAGTGGTAGTAGTTCTTTTGAAATCGGTGTATGAATATTAATTTTTTATATTAAACTTTGTCTCAACAACTAGAAATCAATTGAATTTAGCTAATATAATAAAAATTGCTACTCTTATGAAAATAAACGTTATAAGCTATTCGATAGCACATTAACCCGGCATGAGTGTCATACTTTCTTGTTCCCTAAGAGGTTTCCCGTGATCATTTATCTCATGATAATGAATAATCTAAATTTACTATTAGTAATATCTGTTTTATATTATTGGATGTGATAATAACAAAAATCTTTAGGATTATTTTCAATGTTATTTGAAATTGAAATTGTAAATTTTATCTCTTCGATCAGGAGTTAAAGACTCTAGAATAAAAATTTGAAATACAGGAGATGTCCAAGAGAGAAAAATGTTCAAATGAGAACCAAAATATGTCGAGTTAGGAGTGTACTGGTGAGAGAAATGCTCAGTCTGACCGTCGCGAGAAGGCCAGTGTAAAACTGAATACTTGGCGGGGAAGTAACAAGCGCCAATAACATCAAAGGGTTAACGGAAGGTAGACAAAGTATAAACAAAACAGAAGAAATAATCGGAAAACACAGTTTATTTCTCAGTATGAGCAAAATTCTCAATGCTACACCTCTTCCAGGTTAAAAAAATCTTGATTTGATTGCTAATAGACACATGTACGTCTCTTGGTTTCTGAGATATAGATTTCCCACAATAAACTCTCTTACTGCTAATTTTTCAATGCATTTTTAATGAAAAAAACGGATCCCGGGAACTATTGAACGTCAGTAGCTCTGTTAGGTCTCATATTTTAGTAAATTTACTCTTCTCTTAAGCTAAAATAAAATAAAAAATATGCGTTTTGAAACTTCTGCTATACTTGACAGACTCATCAATTTTGATTATTAATTATACATATTTTACATTAAAAGTAATAAAAATTTGTTGTACTTAAATAATAAATAACACACGTTAGAGGGATATCTTACACAATAATTTAAGTTATATAACACAATACAAGCCATAAAAATTCCTGGAGGACCGTAATTGCTTCTGAAAACCGATTTAAATTTAAATCATTTTTAATGAGCTCATCTTCCTGACATAAGAAACTGTGACATCATCACGTCTGTACTGCGTTCAGTAATGATTCTCTCCGAGGGACCGGTTCTGTGTTGTTTTGATCTATCCTTTTGTTGCCGCCTGAGGCCGGAAGGTTAAGGGCCAAACTGTTGTTGATCTCTGTAATTGTATTGGATAGAGATCACTGCGATTATCAAATTAGTATCGAATGGATGGGCTATAATCGATATGCTATGGGTAGTTTAAACCAGTTATCGTTATCGGACCTACGAATAATCTACTTTAAGGGGGACTAATTTTTTTCATGTAAATTTTAAACGACGACAAGGTGGTGGTCATAAACGTACTGCCAATAGTGGAATTTATTAGACGTTGAAGTTATGACACTCATCAGGTCTCTATCAGGGCTATCTGCAGTCAATAATAATACACCAATTTTCTATAAGCGTTATAAATACCATTACCTTCTTTTGTGATTGAAAAGAAAAATCAATATTTAGTGAAAGAAACTTAAAACGTTAATAACGATTTTTAATTCCATAAAACTTGTGAACTAAAAATGTGATAGGTTTTGTTTCATCCTAAAAGTAACATTTTATTTTTAAATAATCACAGAAATGAAAAAAATATTTGTTTTCAAAAACGTTTTTCTTAATGAATGAAACTATGAACAAGGATTGAAAAATCGAAAAAAAATATAAGAATCTTCTTGGGAGCATACTTTCTTTCAATTTCACTCAACGTGGTTTATTTTAGCAATGAAATTGTGGGAGCAAGTTTTTAGTAGGTTGGATTATCTTAAATCATCTTGTGGTTGGATTCGACTTACATTTCGTATCAACTTCACCTTCACGCTTGATTTAAATTAAATACTTTATACCCTGGATTTATTATTCATATTTTTTCTGTATTAATAAAGATGATGAGACGAATTACCCGATTTTGTTAAGAGGGTGTGGCAATCGAGTCAAATTTTCGATGTGCTGTTTTCAATGCACCAAAAAAATCATTATTGGTCATTGGTCTGCATGTTTATGCTACACGATTATCTCTTAAATGGATTTGATTATTTTATTTTATCGGATTTCGGACTCCGACTCCTTTGTACAAAATCCTCGCCTTCTACTCAATAGCTGAAAACATGTTTTTTTTTTTATGAGCAGTAGCGCCAAAACAGCCCTAATGGTTTTTATGAACTTTCTCTAAATCTTATAAAAAATATGAATAATACAAAAAAATATATATTTTATGATATACTTTGTACATATTTATTTCAAAGGGGATTAAATTTGGTGAGAAATAAAAAAACAAAACAGATTACTATTAGCATTGATAAGACTATTTACTCTTTTTTGGGTGGGGGTGGGAGAGAAGATGGTTAATTTAAAAGTAACTTAGAAAATAGTACATTTTGTGGTACTTTCAAGGTTACTAAAGTACAGTAGAGTAAGAAGTTAAAAATAAACAATACTTTACCAGTTTAGTATCACTATAAAATCATTCTTAGTATTTTCAATATGGATTTATTGTTAAATAAATAGTTATTTTAGTTAACTGTTATAGTTTTCAATCATACTTTTACAAAATAAAATTCTTAAAATTTTGGAACGAAAAATATCATCATTTCTGTTATAATATATAACATAATATATAATATAATCTGTTAATTTAAAAATGAGCTTGAATTAATTTCAACTCAAAGTACAATGGTACTTAACAATTGATTGATTTTTTAAATTTTCACTGAATAAAAACTCGTGTAGTTAACTTAACTCTTCTACCTTTAAAAATCATAAATAAATTTAAAACATAATGATAAGAAAATATTGATTGTAAAAATATTGTTATACAGTGTCCAATTAGTAGAGTCATCGTTCGTGTACATGTAGTAGCGTGTCCAACAGCTAAGAGATATGTTTTGATGATTCGCTGCGTGAAGGACCCACTGTTTGTTTCGTGCGTGTTCGAGTCCGGGCAATTAATAAAACATCGGGCGGCAACTTGGAATTATCGAAGAGGTGGTCCAATCGATTTGTTTTGTATCGAGATTGAAAAAACCAAATAGGTCACGGATATCGGCATGGAGAGATAGACAGTGGAATCGAGTAAGTATTTGTTACAATTAATATGTGTATTTATTACAATTAGTTTCAAATATCAAATAACAGAGGACAGCTTATGGGGTTGGTTGCGTAATATGAGCCCCGAGTTCAAATAAATTTACTATTGAAACCTAACTGTTATTTCGTAAAACCGAAGATTAAGTTTTTTTTATATAACTTATTTATTGTTATTTACAATGGTTTAAAATTAAATACAACTAGTAAATTTGCAGATATAAAATGACATGATACAAACATGTCGAGAATCTACCCATTACTAGAACTCCAATAACGTTAGAGAAAAAGATCTAGGGGCCATCTTCTTTTCAGCCTATGGCTATTATCAGGTATTGAAGAATAAGCCAGGTTAGAAACAAGTGGGTTTGGGAAGTTTATAATGGAAGGATCAGTATCTGGTTCTGGCGAAATTGGTAAGAAGATTAATGTTAAATTGTTAAATGTTTCATTGTATATTACAATATATGCCAGCTGTTTTCGTTTTCATATCACATATGAAAGTATACTAACCTCTAAAAATAGAAAGTCAAATGCTATAAGTGTCCATGGGATATCTTCACATGATATTATTTGATATCGTATATTAATCTTCTACCTATGACCGCTGTTGTGGGATTTTCCAGATCATATTTTAAAGCTAGAAAAGAAGAAAATTCGATCCGAAAAATGGTTTATATAACCAAAATAAAATCAATTCAAGCACTTAATTTTTGACCTGAAGATGGCAAATGAAAATTAAAATTCTTTTTGAAATAATGAAGATTAGTTGGTGAAACAAAATAATTTCCTTAATTAATGATAATTATTACTTTTTGTAATTAAACTCCATCAATTATCTTATTATTTTAAATAGAAAACATGATATCAATTACTTATGGCACTATTTTAAACCGATTTTGAATAACATTCGATTAATTAAACTCTTGAATTTGTCATAATAAAATTAACTTCCTACCAACAACCATATAAATTAATGTTTATTTAATCCTTGATCCCTAATTATGATATTCTTAGTAAAAACATTGCGTTTTAAATAAAGTTTTGAACTGATTGTTTCTGGAGAGTGTTATAAAAGGCATCACTGTGACGGAGAGGCGAAGGAACTAATGACTTGGAACCATGGAAGGTTGATGGAGCTGACCTCGTTCAGGCTAGATCTCTAGAAGGTTCTTAAAATATTTTTAAATAGCTTTGACCTATTCCTAGGCCTCATATTTGTATGGAAAAGAGAACCAAGTTGTTTAATAACTATAACATATAATACCAAGTTTTGCTTTTTTTATTTTAGTTTTTCATAGACACTGGTATAAAAACAAAGTATTTACAATAAATTTCATCTAGACTAAATTTAATTTGGCTTTAATATTTTCCTTTTAATGAGTTAACATGTTTTGGATTGTTTCACTTTGTTTTACGTTTAATAATTACTTTTCATGCAAATTATCCAAAGACCTCTTCATCGTCAAAATGAATAAATAACTTTTCTCAGATTAATGTACGTTGAAAGACAGAAAAATGACTTTAGTTAATATTATATCAATATGATCTCTAAACACTTGATGGAATAGGTACATCAAAATATGAAAAGCATAAAATCAGGTATTTTTATGTTATAGCTTTGACTGTAGTTTAGTCTATGTTACTTTCACTAACAGCTTATTTGATTTGATTTTTTAATTTTTTTATATTGACTTATATACTTAAAAATAAAAAAAAACTATTAAAAATCAGTCATATCAAAAACCACATGACAGTTTTTCCTAAAATGTCTTTTGTTCCACTTGAAGTTTGGCCCTGGTCTGGGTATACAGTTTAGTACATTCTCTCTTCATTTATAAATATTTATAGATGTCCATATGTATTTTTTGAGTGTGAATAATACTTAATTTAAATTACAAATATTTTAAATTAGAAACAAGGTTTACGTAAGGAAAAAAAAACACTAACTTGAAAAATAATAAATGAATAAAACAAATAGCTTTTACATTTTCAAACAGCTAAAAGCAATGGCTTTTATTGCCATTCGTTTATTTTAATTACTCAGTCGTTCAAAATAAACTATGTACTAATTTCAATCCATTTTTTATCCACACCCTATTATTTATAATATATTAACATTTTTTTTTAAAAAGGTCCTTAACTTTTGTGGTCATAAATAATGAAAAATATATGAATACAATTGTCTATATTTGTAGTATTTATGATTCATCAGTTGGCCCGTTTGCCAGCAAAAGATATCTGTCAAGGTTGTGCCCACAGCCGATGGTACAGAATGTAGGACAACAGAGGCTGCTGAAAGATGGATGAGAGATGACAGATGCCGTGAAAAATGGTTTTCCCTCGAGAATATCCTTCACCACCATGAATATACATGGCGGCCGATTTTTGTCATCACATATGCATTTAGCGAAGTGTGCGATCGCAAAGCGATTGGGTAGCGGTCACTACATTAAAATTGTGTTTGCTTCGTCCACTCGAAAAATAAATATTATCCCTTTCGGAGTTGTTTTGCTTTACATACTGTTTGTACAGCTTTGAATTGCAGATGACTCTCGACATGTTCTCTTCGATTGAGAGCAAGGGTATTTTTTATGTCGAAGGACTCTTAATGATTAAGTAATTAGTCGAAATGAATGGATTAAATCGTCAATTATTGCATAAAATCTTATGCCTTATATCTAATGATTACTTATAAATTCATAATTCATTTTTGCCTCTTTGAACATCTTTATTGTAAATAAATGTTAGGTAGGTACGTAAGTAGGTTATCATGATAATCCGAACCCTCACATAACGTAAATCAGCAAGCTCCCCCTCTTATTCCAATTAAATAAGAAATTTTTCAAAAATGTTAAGATAATTTAAATAACATACACTTACTTATTTTTCCATTTGTTTATTTCCACTTTTTTTATTATATTTTAATATATGTTTAATCATTTAGGAATTCTAGGATAAAATTAAACTTATTATGAAAGTTCGGATAAAAATTAATCATTCGATTCGAATAAGTAATTTTGTTTAGACCTTAAATTTTTAAAGGTCTGGACTTATAAATTAAACACTGGAATAATGTGTTGCTTATGGTAAAGTCGATTTGTGCTTTTAACACTACGAGGCCAACTACTCTATGGATTTGTCGGCACGTACAGCCGCTGCGTGCACCTGAAAACCTCGACTACGTCTCTGTAACTACAAGTTTCTGGGTCATGAATATTTATAAACAAAATTGCTAGAGTAATGGAAGATGAATTTTGACAAACTCCTGTTGACAGACACAAGCACTTCAAAGCAATTTGGCCATTTTTTTCCCTGCAAAGTGCACTTAATTGCAAGCATTAAGAGAACACATCCTGATGGGCCCTCACCATTAGAGAGCATGGCTCCACAGAAGCGATCTAACGGCCCCTGTGGCTTGTCCTGTTTTTTCTTTTTTTTTTTTTATCACTTGTTACATTTCGTATCTGTTTCTAGGCCGCAGTTGTGATTTTGAATGTTAATACTATGAACACATATAATATGTTTGTAATTTATAGCCTCCTAGTATCTCACTTATTAAAAAGACTGGTTAGTGTTTAATATCAAATAGGAAAGAAATTGAATCACTAAATAAAAGAAAAACGTATTCGACAAACTATTTAAAAAGTTATGCATTTTTACAAAATTTGTATGAAATTAAAAGAGAAGAAGAATGGTAAGTCTTGAAAAATCTAAATTAAATCGATGTGAATAAAATGTCTCATACATGAAATATTTGTCGTGAACAAACATTTTACGCATTTCGGTATGTAGTTCTATTTCTTTTTTTTTTTTTTATTGATATTGATAAATCATTAGCCGTATGACGTGGTCTTCTTACAGACATATATTTAATTTTTTATTTTTTTTTTGGAAATTGTTCGACTGCTATGATTGTTTTATTGCTATCTCTTGATGATTTTTGTAAATTTGCTTAATTGATTGAAAGATTGTTACGGATCACTGGAGAGGAGAGGTATAAAGGAGTAAATCGGGGGAATAATTTACTGGATGAATTGGTAAATTTTTATTTGGCTTTATGTGAAAAGTAGGAAAACTAGTATATGTATATAGGAAGGAAAAAAAAAGAAAAAGGTTATTTTATTAAGAAAAAAAATGTACTTAAGTACATTGTATTTAGTGTATTAATGATAATTGTTTGAAAAATATTAATGTATTGTAGTGTATTATGCCCAATTATGGATTGATGGGTACGTTGTGTGTTATAGTAACCCTACCCTTTGGATATCATGGCCAAATAAAGCACTTCTCTCTGCTGGAAAGTACCACAACTCTCTTTGGAACCATGCAGCGGTAGACTACGCAGAGCTCTTTAACTTGAAATGAATTCCAGGTCAATGGCATATCAGTGCCATATTGATTGCCATATCATCGTAGATCGGTCTAAATATTTCTGATAATCACCCAGAACTTATCTAGATATTTTAAGGAAGCAAAAAAGAAAAAAAAAATAGAAATCTCTATTAAGATATGACGACCGTACTTACCGACTGAGCTCAAATTGAAATCACTGGGAAGAGCACTATTTAATTAGTCCCAAAGGGACTGGCTGTGGATTTATGCTGCACCATGGAAACCATATCTACAAGAAGACCACATTGCGCGGGCAAAGATCTTCATGATAGTGAGTAGAAGAAATTAATTTATACATCATGAGTTAATTTAATGCTCTAACTATTAATGTAAGTCATGAAATCTTTATTTTTGAAATCACAATATTTACAAATGTAAGTTTTTTTTTTTTGTTTTTTTTAATTATTTATTTAATGTAATTTACAACTGTACAAAATAATACAATAGGTAAATATGTTGTATGTTTCATATACACTTGAAAATCTTGGGAAGGAACCACCCATTGGTGGTACTTCTAACATTAATTTAAATTAGAAAGTCCCGTGGTCATCTTCTTTTCAGACACCTCGGAGGATTATCAGGGACTGTTAAGGATGAAAGATTAAGAATTAATGGGTTAGAATGGTTAAGGAGTTTGGAATGAAAAGAGGCATATCTGTTTTGGGTCAAACTGCAAAAAGGTTAATTATGGGTCCAAGCTTGGATGAATCACTCAACCAGTTTAACTCTTTTGATTCACTTCTAGTTGTTAAAGATTATGGTTTATTCTATCTGTATAATTGAGTTATAATTTATTTTAAAAAATTTATATCAATTATAAGATGTCGTGAATGATGTCCTTGAATTTAGTCAGCAGATTATGGTAGGATTGATTTCTTATCAATGACTCACCACTTAGATCAAATTCGAATGGGTTTATTCAAATGTATTTACTTGAACTCTGAATTAAATAGTTAATTTAATTTAACAGCATTCCAATAACACTAATCTGTTATGCTTCTAATTTTGGAGAATTAATGATTAAATCTTAAAATAAAACCTATCTAACAGATCTTTGAATTGGTCATGGATGTCTTCTTTACTATTTTTCACGATACAGATTGTATGGATAATAAATTAAACAGCGAATATTTTAAATAAGTGAACGATTCGTAAAAAGAAATATATAGATATGTATAAATGAAGTTTGTAAGTCGTTTAGAATCAAAATCAATTTTGTACATTTTGTTATTAAAAAAATAATTATATTTAAAACAAGTGAAGTCAACGCTCCGAAGAATCCTTGAAAGGCCACAAACCAAAACCCCCTAGATCTCAACAACAATAAAATATGAAATGCAATTTTTTAATCAGCACTGTATGTATCCATGGTTTTCCTTCAGTCGCTGAACCCCACACCATTTTATGCTTATGTAAGCATACATTGAAGTCATAAGTCACAAGTTTAAGGCCTCTCCTAAAACTGAATCCAACACACCATTAAACTTTTTGTTTAACTGAAAATAAATAATTTGTTTTTAATCAAACAGTAACATTTATTACGACTTCCGTAACACACTAAAACAAGTCCAATCCCTAATTAATGTTATATATATATTATATTAAGCACATATATCCTGTATTACTGTCCTGATTAAAACATTAATTAGCATGAAATACCAAGTTTGATTTTTCTTCATGGTTGAATAAATCAACTAGACCGTAAAACATGAAATTTCATTGTCAGATTATTTTGATTATAGTTCGAAACATGATTTTCTTGTCTCAGTCGGCTAAACAAGCTGACACTTAAATATGAGAACTTGTAGTGATAAGAAGTTATCAGTGAACCGATACAGTTCTTTAGACTAATGACCTATTTGTTGAGACCTAGGCCATGACCTGGGACAGGAAACATTTACGATAAAGACCGATAATGTCCAAAATTAAATTTTGGTATGAATATGTGATTTTTTATCTTAACAGCGCGGTCCTAATATTAAATCATTTTAATGATTTCATTACATCTGGTCCTTGTACAGAACTACTCAAATTTTTTTATGGCTAGAGTAGTTACAGCCAGTCAAAGGAGTTCCTAATTTTTTTATGTAGCAGTGTCTGTTAAAGATTTAACTTTTATAAGAAAATTAAGTAAATAATTTTCTAAGAATTCTTAAACTATTGTCCAGTAAATATTGGATTTGACATGAAACAAATTCACAACTGGCTGAAATTTTCAGATTTAGTTTCTATAGAAGTGTAAAATCAGTTCTGTTGAAAAAAAAAATTTTCAATTACGTCTCCAATTTCAAATCATACAAAACAATAATTTGTGAAATACATTTAAAATAAGAATAAAGTAATAATTAAAACAATTAGTGCAACAAGTATATAAATGAACTATGCCAATTCAGTCATTTATGCAATCATGCAGCATCGAAGCCATCAGTAACAAATGAAATTTTCTGTCTGCCATAAAAGAAGAGATACATAACTTAGAACACTAAATGCCTACCTTCTTACATTACTTTTACAGTCACTATCCCATGTTAAACATATTTTACAGTGACAAGATATTAGCTTTCTTAAGTTCAATAGAAGCTAAGGAAAGCATGGGACGCACTGGTTTTAATATACCTTTGTTTAATGAATTTCTTCATTCGTTAAGATTGGAGAATTAATGAGGTTGGTTCTCAGCCACATTAGCCAGTTAAATTCGTTACAATAATTCTTTATTGAAATTAATAAATAAAAGTCGATGTATTTGTCGTCAAAGTTGTTTCATACTTCATGCTCATTTCTCGTTTTTAAGCAGAGTAACCTCGATATAATTCCAAAAACAACTATTTGTGCCAACTAATGAACCATGATGATAATGAACATACGTTATATCAGAATGTAAGAATGATGATTTCAAAATAACGGGTTGTTCTACAGATCTGCCTAAAATATATTCTTGCCTTGAGCAGCAAAACCCAGTATAAGTGGTTTCTAGATTTTTTTTTTGTTTTTGTTTTTTTTTGTATGAGGAAAATAATATCTGAAATAAAATGTATTCGACAACTACATGTATTCCACCTTTTAGGAAGGAAGTAGTTCCGAGGTCGGACGGGATATTTCAGAATTCATTCTACACATATATAGGAGCTAATCATATAAATTTGAGGAAATTATAAAATGGTTTAATAACTGCAATGTTTTCTGTCTAAATTTACTGACTCTTTGCTTTTTTATACCATACGATTTTGCCCATCTTCGTGTCTGAAAACTTATTTTTTAAAAACTAAGATGATCCGGGTCCGTCAAAGAAAAACTAAAAATATCGTGAACCTATTTATAAAGGGCGATAAAGATACAATTTAGAGAGAGATTTTATTTATTTTTATGTACATTTTTCATTTATTTATTTATTTTTATTCTTAATGTGATCAGTCATCACTATTAACTATTGCCCAACAACGTTATGGCAGATTGGTATATCTATCAATAACTAAACATTTGAATTTAAAAAGGAAAAATATGAATAATGGAAATATTATAAATGAAAAAAAAAAGATACATACACTAAAATAATAGAAACATAAATGAACGAAGTAAATGAAAAATTAAAAACAAGTACAGTTATACGTAAATTTAAATAAGAATAAGAAGTAATTTAAGGCAGTTAGTGAAAATGGGAATAACAACAGATAAAAAAATAAATAAATATGAAATACAGTACACGCTAAAAGATGGAAAAAGGGAAAGAAGAGTAAAATCAGGGATATTGGATGATAATGAACAAGATTGCATGTCAGTGAGAAAGTGAACGGTATGTTTCCTATCTTGTTTATTATTCCTGATTTTACTTCTATTCCCCAGTTTCCATCCTTTAGAATCTAATGTATTTTATCGTTTCATTGTACATCTTTTTAATTTTTCATTAACTTTATTTATTTATGTTTACATAATTTATCTTTTTTAACTCTTATGAAGCCCTGAAACATGGGGCGAAACGTTGGTTCATAATAAAAGTTTTATGACTGAGTTTTTCTTTGACCGCACCCAGACTACTTTCCTTTTATTAGTAATTGTAAATTTGTTTGACACACGGTGAATCATCAATATTTTTTTTTAATTCATTTTAGTTAAGATATGGAATTTGGACTTCCAACCGTCAGATATCTATGTTTAACAAATATATATAAGATATATAGAAATATTATTGAGGATGCTTTCGATGGGAAACAAGTATTTCGTAAACTTGGATCAAGAAAAATAAAATATCACTTTTATTTACTCATAGTAATTTTGCACCTGCACCAACAGATTTCATTTCTTCAAATGCTTGAATTTCAAGATTTTCGTGCATGCCAATATTAGTAAATCTAGCGATCCGTTAGTCACTGCCCTTTTAGTCTATGTTCTGGTTCATCGGATAACAGTTGGAAAACAGAAAGGGTGAAAGGGATTGCACTTAGTGGATTGGAATGAATTTGAGTGGAAAGGTTGAATAAGAGTTTTTTTCATATATAATAGCTATAACGGTACATTCATGCTTTTACGCACAGTGAGATTAGAAAAAGGAAAGTTTGCATTATGTATTTTTTTAAACTTTTGATTGAACTATTTGTATTTTTCTGAAACTCAAAGTTCTAATCCGTAAGGTTCCAGATCAACGTGCAGGATTAGATCATTGTTGTACGAGTTAAGTGAAGAACTAGAGTCCATAAGTTTTAAAAGTTATTAGTATACCTGTACTTATTGTAATAATAAATATAACATAATATTAATAATAAACATTACCATTATTTAAAAAAAAAACTCAAATACATTGCAAAACGCGTTGAAAAAAACAATTGATTGGATTGAGATTGGGGGGGCAATACATGATTACGCTTATGAAACATCTGTCAATCAAAGGTTAATTCAAAATATTATTTGTTAAAAATACTGTGCATAATACAACATTTATAACATGAATTAAAATTTACTTAAAAATCGTTTTTGTATAAGAATTAATTTATATTTTTTAGAAAAATATTTTTCTTGAAAAACTCTGAATTTTAAATGTATGTACCAAATAAAAATTTTTATATGATTAAATACTTATATTACTTTTTTGTGTGAAAAATAAAGAGAAAATGTGTTAAAACAATATAGGATGAAACAAAATTAAGTAATAAAAAAGCTAAAATAAGGATGCACACAGCTTACTTTAATTTTTTTTAATATTTATTTATTGCTAATTACAACTGTACATTTTAATGCATTTAGTAAATCTGATCTAAGTTAAATTGGAGTGTTACAGGCGGGTAGAGAAACTACCCATTGGTAGCACTCTAATGACATTTTACATTAGCTGGTCTCGTGGCCATCTTCTTTTCAGGCGCCTCGGAGGATTGTCAGGAATGAAAGAGGATGCAAGATTAGAAACTAGGGGGTTTGAGTGGTTAGAGAGTTTATAATGGAAGGAGTGTTATCTGGTTCGGGCTAGATCGGTTACATAGGGAACATTAAGGTCTCTATGTAGTATTTTATTTGTGACAAAGTAAGGAGCATTGAGGATTTTACGAAGGATTTTGGATTTAAGGATTGAATACGAGAGGAATTCGAAGGTTTAGTGGACCCCAAAGCTCAACTCCATATGTCCAGATTGGCCTTACTTTAATTTAATGTCTTCAAATTACCGTTCAAGAACATTACAATTTTCTTTCCAGAAATAAGCTTAAAGCAAAATTAAAATATCATAAAATATTACAAAACTAAAAAAAAAATACTTACCATCAACTTAGATTTTAAACTAATTCACACTATGTGGTTTGGAGCAAGATCAACAAATATACAAAATCAAGGTACTTACCGTAGAGTTTAGAGTAGTGCCTGCCTCAAAATTGTCTCTTATCCCAGGAGCTTCAACCTTAGTGTGAGAGTTGGTGAGGTGAGGAGGTGGTTAGTTAACGTGGTATAACTTTCTTCTGAATGTCCTCGTCTTTTTGAAGAGATGGGCAGGAAGCTTGAGATGACTAGGTGGCCATTGGATGAGTTCCCAAGTTATTAGGTTGGTTTCTACGACACGATGGGTAAGCCTGATTTTTTTTTGTGGTAGGATTACGAACTTCTTTACGGGGTATGACAACTTAGATAAACATTCTTCTGGTAGAAACTTTATCATACTTTGAAAATGAGATTCAATTTTGGAGATCTGATATCTAACTACTGCGGTTCTCCCTAATGGATAGTTGTAGATTTCAATGTATTAATTTCAGAATGAAGAATCCAATTCTATTCTTTTAAATTTCCATTATTATATATTATAGAATTATCACGATATCCTTGTTACTTACCACAAAGGAAACAAAAGTTTCAAGTATTTATTAATTAGGTATGATTTAATTTTTAGATTAAGAAAAATATCAGGTAAAGGGAACTACTTTAACACTCCCTACTAGGGTATGTTTATTATATTTTGTTTACTAAATAATGGATATTATGAGTCTAGTATACAAGTATATTTGTGTGGTGGTGGCAAGTATATTTGTATTCTGAGTTGGTTTTATAAGATCTTAAGTTTCAGTTTTCACTTCTACATTTACGTTACGTACATTCTCCTTTGTTGAGCTTTAAGTTCTTGGTATAAACTTAATATAAGCTCATTAAATATCAAGATGGACAAACAGCGCATGGAACACCCTTCAACTTCTACCCTCCCTCCCTCCAATCCCCACAACTGCGGTCATCCAAGACACTCTGTGACACCAGCTGGCAGGACGTCACCCTCCGGATTTCTGTAATTGCATTATAATCCCAAGACCTCTTTGTTGCGTACACAGATCTAATTCCTCCAGGATTGAGTTCGTCATATTTAAATTGGATAGTTGAATCCGAAGCGCATTGGAGCTATGTTTCCGTATTGGATTTCACGGTGTACAGATTATCGAAGAGATTCAACATTTGTTCCATAACCGGCTTAAGCCAACAGGATTACTTTTCAATTATTATCCTTGCATATTAGGAGTGTATAGTGTTTGGTTTCTGGAACAGTTGTATACCATTGATAACTTAGTACACTTATATAGAAGTTCAAGTTTTATCTTTATAACTTGGTATAAATTAATTTCTATATATAACAATACTATCATAATAATTTAATCGTTTACATGCGTACATTTTTTACCATGATAATATGAAATTAAAGGCACTCTTTGTTTTCTTTTCAAGCAAAACATGTCTCAACCTGAATCGTTGTGCAAAGATTAAATAAAATAGAGAGAGAATTATTTAATCTTTGCACAACGATTCAGATATCCATCCATTTTCTAGTCCAGTTTTTAATACAGTTATAAAAGAAAAAATTAGATTTTATCATCATTTATATTATATTTTATATTGATAACAATTAATATATTAATTAAAAAGCCAATTATTTTCATATTTTTATGCAATTCACTAAATTATTTTCTATTTATATTTATTTTTACATTGGAGGATTTGTCCTAATTTCTTAAGACATATATTTATATCCTTAAAATTAGTCTTTTACTATAATATTTAACAAAATGTATTATTTAATTATTTTTATTTCATTTTTTAACTATACATATTTTTATACTTCTATGTAGCTGTATCTCTCCTGCGTATTGGACAGTAGCTCATGTATTTATTTGAAAAGGT
>NW_027106006.1:817039-820290 GCF_000696795.3 Halyomorpha halys | reverse complement strand
TAATTGAATACCACAGTACATGTGTAATGCTTAATTGAATATTGAATACTTTACTTGGTTTGCGGCTGCTATTAATAACTGGAAGAGCGTTTAAACATTTATTTTTAAGCGTGTATGGAAAGAAGATTTTATTTTAAATTGGTTTACTGAATTAAACTTCATCATATATTAATAACCAAAACACCACTAATTAATATATGACTACCAAGTGTCTTACTACATTTTAATTTGTTCCTAATATATGATTTCTAAATTACTAGTTTTATGTTTTTATTTTTATTTATACAGACCACATTAACCAGCTATATCTTGATCCCATCTTGGACTGACAAGTCAGTTCCTCTGTATAAAAGTTCGTGAGATTGAAGTTGTGTAGTTATCACAAATGATTGATTCAAAACAGCTCTTAAATTTTTATGATCTGTAGAGATTGGTGAGATTGTATGCGTAGTGATTTATTCATTCCTTTCTTTGCCTTATTTCGTATAATTTTGTTTATTTTTATGCACAAACATATTTTTCATTTAATTAATTTTCCAATTTAAATAAAACTTGTATAGTATTTTATCATAATTTATGATGAACTGGAAAAGATAAATATGGGATGAATGACAGATTAAAAAAGAGATAAACAAAGTGAATAATAAACCGATGTAATTGTGCTAATTGTTTAGCTACATGCTGTTAAGTAATATTGAGGTATAATAAAGAAAAACAAAATAAAATTAAAAATGTATTAATATTATATCTATTGGATTGATAAGTATATATTGGGTTTACTGTGTCATGTAGCAACCTCATATATTTAGGTAATACAGTATTTCTTAATATTAGTTGTAATACAAGAAAATACAAAGTGACTTATTTCATTAAAAAAAAATTAAGTAAATACTGTTACTAATGAGTGATGTTTACTATCAAAACATTTGGTAATATAAATAAAATACCAGAGTAATTCTTAATATTCCCAACTACCAGGATCATTTTCAAGATCATCAGACCCGGACCCTGTTTCATAATAAAGTAAAAACTAATACTATTAATCTTTTAGTTTTTATTTAGTACAATTTCACAGACATACAATTCAGTTAGATAATTTTTACTTTTAAAATCATGTGAGATCATTGATAGTCATCCCTATCAAATAAAATGTATTAGTACTTTTACTTTAGGGTTTGTGTACTTGTATTCATGGATGAATACTATTGGCTTTCATTATGGAACAGGTGCGAGGTGTAGAAAGTTGTTTTATTGTCCACTGCAGAGGTCCCAATCTTTTTCGGGTTCCGCCTACATAAATAATCGGATTTTTTCCTAGGCGCCCTTAAAACCTCAGATTTTTTTCTAAATTATAGACATTCTTGAAACATTGGAAAATTATTTTTTTTATAAGCAATTACCCATTTAATAGTGAAGAATTGAAAACAGATGTTTACTATTTTCTTTGTAATTTCTCGTGTAAAATATCTAATGTCAACTGTTTTGGTAATAACCATATTGAGATTGGCCAACCATCATGTGGTTAGGTTAGTTGAAAAATAAATTGAACACGAATTTTGCCAGCATCCACGATTCATGGCGCAATTGGAGAATTGGAAATTCCAAGGCACCCTTATGACGGCACCGCGGCGCCCCGGGGGCCGAGGCGAACACTTTGGGAATCACTGGTCTACAACACAACTAACATTCAAGGTCAATTCATTTTCTAATATAGAGCGGACAACAAGTTTTCCATACTTCTCAATAACACTGAAAATACGGAAACCTATTCTATTGATAGAATCTGTTTTTAACCAAAATAGAAACTGTTAAGTTGATGTTTTACTGAGAAAGTTGAGGGCTGTTCCTAACCCAGCTGAGGGGCGGTATTCTTTCTTGAAGTTTAATTAGTGGGGATGGTCTCCTTGCTCCGTTTCCTCTTTGGCAGATATATTTCTTTAGTCTTTTTGTCTACTTGTCTCTTCTCTATTCCTTTTTAGAGACTACGGCTGTTAACGGTCCTCCTTAATAAGGACCTATTATAAGAAGTTGTTTTCCTAGAGTTAGCACATCTTTTATAAAGTTAAGGTAGAAATGTTTACTTCACTTCACAAAATAAACTGAAATCTTTCTTGTAATGGTATAGTAATATACATGGCATGGTAACATAAGCATAAAACAATTTGTTAATTTTAACATATTAATCTAGAATTGTTTTAGTCTCGATTGTATATGTCTACAAATACTGTAAGTACGAAAGAATGAGACGTGATCGGAGAACGATACTAACTAGCCTTATTGCTTTAAACACAATTATAAATGATTGTACAACTATTTCCAAATTAATAAATGATGCTGGGTGCTGTCAAAGAAAAAAATCAAACAGTCATAAAACTACTTAATAAAAGCCAAAGTTTCGCCCCACGTTGTAGAGCTTTATCAGGAATAAAAAAGATAGAAACACTTAAATGAGGTAAAAATAAATGAACAATGTAAATTAAAAAGTAAAAAGGATATGCAGTGAAGTGTAAAATTAAATAATAATAAAAAAAAGGTTTTAGAGAATTAATGGAAATAACGATAGATAAAAACAGATATATATTTCATTTTTTAACTATACATATTTTTATACTTCTATGTAGCTGTATCTCTCCTGCGTATTGGACAGTAGCTCATGTATTTATTTGAAAAGGTTAAGTCTTAAGTCCACTCCTGCTTCTTATTATCTATATTGGTCATATATTTACATCGCAAAATATTAATTTTGTTAATTATATTAATTTAGAAATTAAAATATAAAAGAAATTTAGAATATGCAGTTTTACTAATGCTCTTGCTGTTGTAGCTTTACCCTCTAGTTCCTTTCTTTGTAACTTCCTTCATCTCAGATATCCAATCACAAAGGATTTTTTTTTGTCTTAGACGTTTATCATTAGTAAAACAGTTTCCCAAGCATCCGATTTATATAATAAGTTCAAGAATGTTGTCATCTGCTTCACTAAAGACTTTCCACAACGAAGTTTTCGCTCCCTTTGCCAAAGTGCCTGCGGGGTCACTTTCGGACAATGAATGCAGAGCTTATAATACCGATGCTTTCATTCGACCTGGCGAAGCAGTCACTTTTTCTAAATTGGACTGAATCACTGTCTTGTGGAAAGAGGTTGGACAACCTTGAAAAGTCATCAGTATTTAATGCTTAATTGAAACCACAGTACATGTGTAATGCATAATTGAATACCACAGTACATGTGTAATGCTTAATTGAACACCAC
>NW_027106006.1:804790-816989 GCF_000696795.3 Halyomorpha halys | reverse complement strand
TTACACATTTTTTAAAATGCATCATTTAAGCCCCGTCAGACTATTTCAATGAGGTTAAACCGAGATGACCATTTCATTATATACTGACATGCTGAGTATAATTAAATTGTTTACTGCTGTCGAGAAAATAAAACGGAATTGTGGAAAATTAATTCTCTACAGTGGTACTTCTGATCTGTCTGTTTTATCGAAAAAATTGCTCTCACATCCTAGGCATAAAACCGATTTCGATTTTGAACTCATTCACTCACAGACCATTTTGTGAGACTTATAATTGAACTACTTCATAGTAGTTACTACTACATAGTAGTCCATTAGGAATATATTTAATTTATATAAGGTCATTTGTACCCAGTGTACTTCAAAACGTGTATTACTGTCGAAAATTGAAATTTGAGGTTTTCATGATTACTATACCTATATATTTCATATTTATTGGAGAAGTTTGTCGGGGGGTGCGGTCAGCAAAGAACAACATAAATTAACAAAACCATATTTATTTATTTATGTTGTTCTTTGCTGACCGCACCCCCCCTCCGACAAACTTCTCCAATTATTAATCTACGGTCAACTATCTACACCTCATTATATATTTCATATATGGGTGGATTAAAGTAATAATAATAATAAACAATATGGTATATGTGTAAATATTAAATTTTAATGGAAATAATCAATTCAAAACCGTGATGTGTCATTTAAAATAAAATACTAATGAAAAAAATAGAAGTGCAAGCAGTTCAAGCACCTACCAACAGATGAAATCGTTGTTTGAAAAGTTTCAAAGAGAAGAAAGATCGGTAAAGCAATGCATTTAATTATTTATCTTTTTAACAAACGACATAACAAATAATGCATAACTACAATATAAATTGTGAAAAACTGATTCATTAGGGATAATAATTATATTCATGTGCTAATTTGAGTTTTTAAATAATGAATTGTTATTGATACTTATATTAAAAGTATTTGTAAGCAGTTGTTATTAGTAAATATTTATTCATTTCAAAAGAATATAATTAATTATTCATGCCGGAATAGTCAGTAAGTAAAATTTATTTTTCAAATATATAACTTAATTTATACAAATATTGAAATAGATTTTTTGTGCTCTCATATAATTATAATTAATTTCTTCTAAAACAGCGGTGATATTAAGTTAAACTTGGCATGTAAGTTCTGCTTCGAAATTACCAATAACCTGCCAATATTAAATGTTATAGTAGTGTTGGCTTTGTTGGATCCTTTGTATAAAAGCTCAGCATACTTCGTGAATTTCATTAATGTTATTGGGTTAATATATTTTTATTATGAATTTAATATCCAATGTTTACCTTATATAATAAAATAAAATAAGCCGTTAGGCCTCCTAAAAGATATTTTTCGGGGAAGCCCCCTTACCCGAGTCATAAAAGCTATCTCGACCGAGATTCAATTTTCCCCCCGAACGTCTCCTTGTAGTATGGAAATCGAATTCTCCAGTAATCCATCCTTGGAGTTCTGCTCCAGAAAATATGAGACGTGAAGAAGACTTTACTCTTCAATATATGAATGGCAAATCTATTGATAGGTTCTTTCCAATTGGAACAAGATGACTGTGTCATTTATTGATACTTACGTTTCATGATTAATAAAGCTTTTGTTAATAACAAATGTTATTCGCAACAATTATTTACACTTATATACCTGTACTGATAAATATAAAGGATTTAGGTCCAAAAAAATGTCGATGTTGGGTTAAGTATTTAAGTTGTATGTATTATGATATTATCCTGGTTAAAACTATATTGAACGGATAAATTTTTATACAGAATTTTTTGAACTTTATTTTTTGTTTCCTGAAAAATCAAGAATGTGTACTTAAATCCTTAATTCCTCTCGTATCCAATCTTTACAATCCAAAATCCTTCGTAAAATCCTCAATGTTCTCCATAAAGACCTAAATGTTCCTTATGTAACCGATCTAGCCCGAACCCGATATTATTCCTTCCATAATAAACTCCCTAACTGCCCAAACCCACTAGTTTCTAACCTTGATTCCTCTTCCATTCCTGGCAATCCTCTGAGGCGCCTAAAAAGAAGATGGCCTCGTGACCTTATACTGCTTATGACCTTAAACTGCTTTTAGAGTTCTACTACTGGCTAGTTTCTCTACATGCTGTATCATATCATTCTGTCATTATGATCAAATTTACTTGTTGTATTTTGTATACAGTTATAAATATCAATAAAAAAAAATAATAAAATAAAAAAAAAATCCTTAATACTAATCAATACAGATATTTTATACAAACGTTTGAACATACTATATTATTTTAAAAGTTGAAATTCCAGTTATTGATTTGTTCAATATATATAAACCATAACTACCTTGATAAATCTAGCTCTCATATACGGCTACGAGATCTGCTCTAACAGGTACCCTAGAAAGCAGAATCGAGAGATTTGAACAATAACAGGAGCGATCTAGGATCAGAGCCCTAATCCATGGAGGAGAAGAACTGACAGTGAACTGCCATTGGGTTTGGCTAAAGCCTTAACGAATAACAACAAGGACTATGTTTGTTAAGAGTATTTATTTAAATATATTATATTAGAAGTAAAAGATATTTAACAATGATTTAATTTTAATATTTTATCATTAAAAATAATTAAAATATACAAGAGTATTCATGAATCCCGTGTCTATTGTACATTATATATTATGCACTTTCAGTTTTGGAATTTTAGCACTGATTATTTATTTAATGAGCCATATATTACAGACAAGCCATCATATAAACAATGTGGCTGGTGGTAACGGAAAGTAATGTTCATTACACACCCACTCCCGATATTGACTGCGTTTTGCACCATAGACCCTACGTTCTAGGGTTCCTCTGTTTGTCTGTCTGTTCGGGCCCCGTGTGAACCGCTCCGGCTGTCCCGGATCTGCCAGGATTAGGCCAAAGTGCGAAAAAAAAACTTACCCGTCGTCAGGGGGAGGCCGCTCCGTCGGCACGTACTGCAGAGGATTCGAAAATGCGGAGTTTATGCTTTTTATAGGTGGATTTTGTTCACTTTTAGCCGAGAACAAACATTTTACTGCGTTTAGTGTACATTTGAGGACGGTAAAACGTATTCTAATTGTACCATATATCTTCAAAAATAAATTAAAAATATAATAGTTGTAGATAAAAGTTTAGCCGCAATTTTATCTATTCATCAAATGTAATGTTATTTCCGTTGATTATTAAACAAAGTTGAAAAATCAGTGAAAAACGAGTTTGATTGCTATATGTTTATCAAAGCAGCCTCACCACCAAAGCCAA
The DNA here is from genome assembly GCF_000696795.3 of Halyomorpha halys. Classification (NCBI taxonomy): domain Eukaryota; kingdom Metazoa; phylum Arthropoda; class Insecta; order Hemiptera; family Pentatomidae; genus Halyomorpha; species Halyomorpha halys. Next base: position 813,678 of record NW_027106006.1, on the reverse strand, counting down.
TTATGTTATTAATCACTTATTATTGATTATATTATGATTATCCACAAATGATTATATACATGATCATCCAACTTATCCAACAAAAAAATTAAGAGTTGTTAAGGAATAAGATACTGCTAATTAATATAAAGAAATTAAAATAATTTTTTATTCAAAACTTATGCTAAACTGCTGCGAGAATTTTGATTCTTTCCCGCCTTTGCAAATGAAGTACCTCACAAATATTTTATTCCTTACTTTCTCAATATTTGAGATTTAGTAAATAAGCTATATGATTTTTTTTCCATCGGATTCTGCTATCTTACATTATTTACATATTTATGTAATATGTAAGTTAAAAAAAAAGAATAGAGTTAATAAAGATGTATTCTCTCGTTGTATTCCCTCTCCTCTTTTCAGGTCAAGAAATACTAGTTATGTCAGTATTAATCTAAAATCGAAAGAAAACAAAAAGGACTTTATTAGAAAAAAAGATATAAAGTATATATAGAAAAAATACCTTATGCCTTTCCGATTAACTTCAGTACAATTAACTTCGATACCATTTTTAAATATATGACTGCGAAGTATAAATAAAGGCCATGCTCATAAGAGGCTCCATGGACAGGGCTCGTCCTATCATCCTGGATATCCAAGGAGAGAGGGTGAGACTGGGTGAAGAGGTGACATATCTTGGTGTGAGGATAAGAAGAAGATTCGATGCCACTTCTCCTGTCACTAAATGGATTTAGCAGGATAGGGGGTGCATTTTGGGGCCTCAGATACCCTGTAACGATGACCATATATAAAAGTGTGATCTTGGGAATTCTGAGGTACGCATCCCCTGCGTGGAGCCGAAATCTCACGCAGACACAGAAAAGAAGACTGGCCAACATACAGAGACTGGCTCTGCTCAGGGTCACGAAGATATACAGAACGGTGTCACATGAGGCGGTGCAGGTGCTGGCCGGAGCGATGCCCCTGGACCTCATCCTCAGGGAGGATGTCCTTAAATATGAAGTTAAGAGGCAGGGACTAGAAGCGCTGCCGGAGGAGCTCCGAGAAAGGATCGGTGAGACTCCAAACTTATGGAAGAAAATACTGCGAGAGGACTCAATACAGGAGTGGAATGGACGGTGGGTAGCAATCCAGAAGGGCGCTACTTTGAGAAAATACTTCCCTACCGTCCTTTCTAGATTGAAGGCTAAATGGGTCCTCCCAGACTATTGGGTCTCACAGATCCTAACAGGACACGGGGGTTTCGGGGAAAGCTACAGAGCTTTGGAAAGAACATCGACCCCCCGGTGCCCAACGTGCGGAGTTCCTGAAACAGCAGAACACGTAATAATAGATGCGCTGCCATGGAAGGACACCGAGCCAGGTTGTCAAGAAAGACCGGGATTTACCCCATCGTCGAGTCGGACTTTCCCTGGTTGATGGAAGAAGAGAATTATCCGTTCTTCAGGGAGTTCATTTACGGGTGGAAGGAGGTGGTGGGCCCCACTCATTTTACAATGGGAAGGGTTTGACCGCCCAACATCGGCGAGCCACCAGAAGATGAGGAAGCTGACCCAGACTAAGACCAGGAGGGCTAGACCAGCCTGGTAACTGCAGGAGGCATCCTGACGGATGCAGTGGACAAGGTGCAGCTCCATCCGTAAGGCGCTAAACCTAGCGCCACAGTAAAAAAAAAAAATGTAATAATTAATAAAAGAATAAAAAAAAAAGAATTGATGATCTTTGGGAGCAGTGGCATGCGCAAACCCCAGCGCCCCGTGTGCCAGAAATGGATAAAAAAAAAAAGTATAAATAAAGTATGGACATATTATTATATGGCATAAAAAAAAAACTAATTAAAAAAAAAACTCCACCACAATAAAGATATTGTCTCGAGTGTAGTACTTGGTACTGGAGTAATACTTCTTGAACAATAGTGATAAAATGAAGTGATGTGGTCAAAACCAAAACCCGAGATTATCCCTCAACCTAATTACGAACAGTCACTATATTGTGGCCGGATGGGTCACAAGCAGATCTCTGGGACCTAGATTCCATACATTCATAATTTAACTAAATTATTTATGATAACTTATGTATTTTCTATGATAACTTTGATGCACGTGGATATTCATCACAAAATAGAAACCATAGGAATAATATGTTAAGTTTATTAAATATATAATATATTTAAAAAAATTATGATTTTTTATAGTATATGATTATATGATTTAGATTATCTTGTTTTTAATTTTAATTAAATTTAGAAGGAAGCAATCATCTAAAATATTGGTGAGTAAGCATGAATAATTAAATATTTCTCACCCCTTAGCAGTTAGTTAAAAACGAACCGTGGCATCAATACTCCTTTGCCAATCACATACAAATTGCTGAAGGACACCGATCGGGTGGCCTCTAATTAAAGGATCTCCGATGGAAATTGAAAGAAAGAAAGAGATCCTTTCCCGGCAAAGGATATGAATATTTCAGGATCAAACTTCTCCTTCTCACTTCTAAACGAACCTATGAATAATTTCCAGACAAATAATTTTCTTTTTTATCCAATTTACATTTGACGCCTTCTTCAGTTTTTCTTTACTTCTCTTCCCTTCTTCGATTTAAGTGACCTTTTATCATATTCATTCCTTCAGGTTGTTTCCTTCACGGCTGTTAGAGAAGTTATATTTCATCGGAATATTAAATATAAATAACTTTGTTCGCTTCTTCAACAATATTTTATAACTAATTCAGTCTTTGACTGATTGATACATGATGTTTCCTTGATCTATTCGTTAGAAATGAGAGTTCTGGTAAAAAGAGAAAAAATTAAAATCTCAATGCCAATTATTTCACTTACAAATCTCAGGTCATCCAAGTATTTAGGGTAATAAATTAAAATTAAAATCTGTAACTCTACATCCCATGAAGTCAGGGGTGTAGTACTTTTTAAGGGAGTATACTAGACCAACGGTTGTGCAAGTAGGTGATTTGGTCAGAACCACGTTCAACCGCCAGATTTTTACGCAATTAAAAGTACCCAATTTATGAGGCTGGGTTGACCACAGGAAGGCTCCAGAACCCACTGGGTTGAGTCGCGGTGTAATATAAAACAATTTTCTGCCCAGCTGAATTCCAAACCGGGTCCATGGAGTTAGTAGCATCTTTCCTTACCACGGTGCCACCGCGCTTCGTATTTAGGGTAATATTTTTACTCATACCGCTGCTAAAAAAGCTAGCTTTTCTTTTTTACAATACACTAATTGACACAATTTCACTCTTAACCGGCTTTTAAACGCTTGATTAGAAACTAAACTAAGCAACTAAACTAGCAAAGTTAAGAAACTAACTCACAGCAACGTAGTAGGAACAAACCCCCATCAACTTATACGTATTCCCAGAAGCAGCTATTGAATGAATTTGTGCAGCCAAAAGCAGAAGAAATCAGTCGAAAAGCTATTAAAAGTTCATTACAAATCATGCAATATGTACAATTAATAGGAATATTTAAATAATTATAAATTACTGTAGGGTACATCCAGCTTAATGTTACAGTTTAAATCTCAGGAATTTAAAATAAACATGTTCATTTAGGACTGATTTCTAGATTGAATTTGTTGGTACTTACTTTTTAGATTCCCTCATATGGTATCCTTCAACCACTTTAAACGGTGGAGAAGTTAACTTAATAAAATGCATGTCTACTCAAGGATGATACTTTCAGGCCTGAACTAGCACCTTGTGAACTTATGTTAGCTGAATAAGTTAAGTGAACTTAAGTTAGTTGGCTACATGTACCTGCTGTTCCTGCTAGCCGTTGGCTTCGGGAATTCTAAAACGTTGCTTGTAATGTAACACAAAAACATATAAACTCATTATTATTTTCACTCCTAAATACCATTTTAGCTACGGCTTCGAAAAAAGTCAGAGTCCATTAGTCCAATAGAAAGTCCATGTTCTTTCCTTAGGCTTCGATTTCAGACCTTCCCCCATTCTATCTAATAAAGCATAACACTCGAAATAATGGTACATTCACTGCTTAACACCTTCGTTTGACAAAACGCCCTCCTTAATCTTAATTATAAATCTCAAAAAGCTCTCCAGTCCTATAATTATAAAATATATCTAGAATGGGCAACAAACAATGATCTCAGGCTTAATGTTGAAAAAACCTGAGGGCATTTTCATCGGTTTCATCGGTACCTTCATGATTCCCTTACCTTCCTTACCATCCCCTACTCTACCTCAACCTCCAGCCTATTTAAATCCCAACTTCAGTTAAAAACCTTTGAGCGATATTTCATCAGCACCTGGAATGGGCATATTTCCCAAAAATTAATTTCTGTCCTTAAACAGTTCCAAATAATACTTGATTCTATACCCCCACAACCCGCCAGTTCTAGCTAAGTCCCTCATTTTCCCTTGTTTTTATCACAGTTTCCTCGTTATTGGTGGAGTGTCAGGAAAGCAAGAGTGAGACAGATGAATTGTTTTATTAGATTGATCTCCGGAATCCCTAGACGTTCTTATATCTCCAGTCGGTACGCCAAATTAACGTGCCTTCGTCCTCTTTTTTCGTCGGAAATACTTTCTGCGTGTGTATCTCGTTAGAAAATTTAAAATTAAAAAGCCTCCCTCTAACTCTATGCTCTTGATTTCTTTATCTCGTGTTTCTCTGTCCACTCCTTAAATACGAGATCCCAGCCAATAAACTTGTATATTCCTTCTTATAGAATGGCTTTCTACAAAAATTCTTTATCATTCGTGCCACCTCGTTCTGGCATTCTCTCACCACCAGCAAAGCGGACACTCCCCGCTCACCATATTATTAATACGCACCAACTCTTCACATATAATGGACCTCACTATAACTCTTAAAATACCTACGGGTAAAAGAAGGAAGAATTACAACTTACATCTTTTGTACTCAATTATTACTTATTTTTCGATGGAGGATACGAAAAAAAAAAACTGGTATTCTCTAGCTAGCGAACATTACGAGTTAAAGGAGGTAAGAAAAAAAAAATATGGTATTCTCTACAAACATCAATCAATCCGTAAAATCTCTTCATTTAAACATTATCATTTCTTCTATTTTAGAACTATCAATCTTCCTCAAATCTGTAACAATAATCACAAATACTTAAAATATTTAAATATTTGTATTTAAATTCTTTCAATGTCGAATTGGCAACTACTTTATGCTCTGAGTATTTATAAATATCAAGCTTGAAAATATCAGTTTTTTTTTTTTACTTTTATTTTTATTGATTTCGATAGTTTTTAATTAGTTAAAAAACATCATATGCCAGACGATTAGACATTTTAAGTATTATCCACATGTTATTGTTACCAAATAATTTCTCCATCATTATTTCTCTCTTTGTAATATTATAAGGTCTGAGCACTGCTATATTTTGCAAGAAACGTCTCAGTAGAATGTTAACAAGCGAGGACTGCACAATTATGCAAACGATATGAAATATCCCAGAGCGTTGGTTGGCAGATTAGACGTCACGCACACAGTCCTTACTGCTAAAGCTAGAGGTGTTGCATTGCAACAGCTTGCAACCGCTTTAATTATAATGCAAATGCAAAGTCTAAAAGTATAACAGTTAATGAAGGTCCTGTCAAGTGTTAACAGCTATCCTTTGCAGGTAATCTCAGCTGAAGGTATCTTGCTGTAATAGATTACGAGATTTAAAATTAAAAATTATTCAGAGCTATAAATTATTATTTTTCTCTTAAAGAGTATAAACAAAAAAAAAAAGGACAAATACATAACTACTTAACTCATACTTTGAAATGACTACACGCAAGCAATTCAACATAATACTCCTCATTGGTGAGACCAAATATTATATTCCAATGTATGTTCAGGAGAAAATGAACTATTAATAACAAGAAACCTTAAAAAGGATGTCGACGCCATCATCCATTGTTGCCTACATTACCTTAACTTACTGAATCTTACAAAAACTCTAATCTAGAAGGATGGTTAAATAATCTCTATCTTGTTTAGTGTTAATTTCTTTTTTGTGGTCATCTTTCTAAATCAGTAAAATTATTCTAGTCACAAACAAATAGCTGATGAATTAAAAAAATTAAATTTTCTTGCATTGAGGACCTATCCGTTTTTCATTAATTAAACATGTCTCTTAACATTCTGAATGAATAATCAACTCTAGTTTAAAATTCTATAGACCGATTGTAAATTTTCGATGAACAAATATAAAAGGCTGAATAAATTTATTCATTAAAAAAATAGTTTAAATATCTGAAAACTATGATAATTTCGAAATGTTTTAAATGAAATTTTCAAAATATGTTTAATAAATTAAAAAAACTAACTTTAAGGAGTTTAGTTAAATTTACTTCATATCTATAATTAAGCTATATTTATAGTAATTAACGCATTTTTAATAAAACTATTCAATATACGTACATTAGTTTAATTTCAAAAATATTTAAGTATAAAATGCTTTTGATGAAGGAGTGAGAAATTATTTAGTTTAACACTACCATATCATATTTCTCTATTTTATTAATTCTTATTTATTATTATTATTTTAATATTATAAAGTGTGATTTTCTAATCAGAAGGAAACAACTTTACTTAACGAAGTTTCTTTTAATGCGTTATAATTTCAAAACCTGATACCTTCCTTCTTTTTATTTTTTGTTTATCCTCGGACCTAGCGTCCTCCGCATCAACCTTTGTGACAAAGAAAAAGAGAAGAGGAATAAATTAGAAGAAGAGGAAACGAGAGGAGTCGTAAAAACATTAAGTTTTACGATGCCACAAGTCGTTAATCATTGCAGACGATACGGGTTCTGTTCATAAATTCATTAAAACGTGACTAGGCAGAAATTGGAGCGTGTGTTCGCTACAGAGCTATTGTTTCTACGAGCTTTATTTTTATTTCACCGTTTTAATATACTGAATATTTATATTTTAAATGAAAAAAGGTTAACCTCTAATCGGTCTCTCATTAAATGTATATTTTTAAATTCATTGAGACCTGTTTCAAGATAATCGCTATAATCGTTCAAAGACAATCATAACAAGTTTATACGCATGGTTTTATTAACGTGTTATGGGTAATTATATGAGTGTATGAAGCATGCCTTCAACTAAAATGCCAGACACATGTTCACTTTTGGTTGGCTGGATGGGTTAGAGTGGACTGTATATAATTGAAAAATAACACATGAATTAATGAAAATAAAATTCTTTATGAAAAGAAAATATTTATGGTTAGATGGTTAATTAAAGTAGAATAACTTTGCTATGGAAATCTGTAGATATAATGTTAATGTGGTTGATGATGGTGTAGATGTTAGTTGTTTTGCTAGGTGTACTTACTCCGTGCTTCCTTTTTTCCTCCGCATTTCTATGCCTCTCTCTCCTCTGCTGCGAGGAACTACTCCAGTATATTTACTCACTCATGGTAGATCTTACTGATGAGTTAACAATGGCTCTCTCTCCCTGGTAACTTCTCTTTACCGCAGAGAGCGCCGGAGGAGGTGAGTTTTGACTGTCGGCCACATGGGCGCTAGTATAGCCTACATTATGGTAGCCCCTCCAATTCAACATTCGGTTGCCTTAGGTTACCCTGGACAATAGAGCATGGCATCGGTAAATAAATGGTTGATTTGAAAATTCTAACCTCTCAGTGTGACAACTTACAATATTATTGGAATATCTTTCTTTTTTTCAACTCAAATATTTATTCATATTCACTATCTATAATTCAACTTCCACAAACGGTAATATTTTTTATTTTATCTTTTTTTTTTTGTAAAAATCGATTTATCTTCATTAATCCTACGAGGTACAAGGATAGAAAATATACTTAATGGACAAAGACAATTTTTTTTATACAAGGAAAAAATGTTCCTACAGGCAGTTTATTCCGGCTTTTATTTCCTAGTGCTCTTCTAGGTTTACATCTTTAAGCTGGTTATAATTAAAATATTAAAAACTATTTTTGGAATAATTAATGCACAATTTTTGTTATGTTTATTTTAGATTTGTAAGGAAATGAAATACAATCACCATTTAATATATTTTAATTAGGAATAATTAGAAAAAAACCTTCCTTAATTTCGAGACATCTTTCGGTGGACTAAGAAACATATTCAAAAAATGAAAATACTATTAAAAAAAACCATGATTATGACTGATTGGCCCAACATATTACTGATTTTCAAGAGCAAAGAAGAAATATACCATATTCAGAAAAAATAAATAAATTCATTCCAAAAGCTAATATTAAAATTCCATAACAACAGTGGGGAAAAAAATTCAATTTGAAGTAGGTTCAGTCTTTCGGTAAAAATTGTTACATTTTCTAAAATGAGAAGTTTGTTGATAAAGTGCATACAATTATATACAGGTAATGTCATTTATACATAATAGTGTATAAAATCATAAAAGTATCTTGATATTCTGTGTATATATTTAAAAGGGGCATTTGATTATTTATGAAAATTAATGGTATACTATTTCGTTTAAAAACATTTCGATTACCATTTTGGGATGGTACTCGTATTAAACCGACAATAGCAAAATAACATGTATTAGTTTCCAAAGACTGTGTTTTTTCACTATACCTCATTTTTTTTTTAATTATTTATTTATTGTAATTTACAACTGTACAAAATAATACAATATGTAAATATGTAGTATGTTTCATATACACTTCAAAATCTTGGGAAGGAACCACCCATTGGTGGTACTTCAAACATTAATTTAAACTAGAATGTCCCGTGGCCATCTTCTTTTCAGACGCCTCGGAGGATTATCAGGGATTGTTATGGATAAAATATTAAGAATTGATGGGTAGGGATGGTTAAGGAGTTTGGAATAAAAAGACGCTACCTCATTTTAAAATATTAAATAACTATAATAT
>NW_027106006.1:796801-804740 GCF_000696795.3 Halyomorpha halys | reverse complement strand
GACCTGTAATCCTATTATTATTCCAAATGAGCTAATCCAAACCTAACTTAGAACAAATTAACTTCTCGAAAGTTTGTCCCACTTAAATAGGTTTTTTAAAAATCATTCATCTGTAAATTATACATTGGGACTAATGGAAATTAGTTTTGCGTTTGTTCACCGGAGGTCTGAACTACCCAGGATAAAAAAAAAAATAGAAAACTTCCAAATCCATTAAATCTCATAAAAAGCGTTTAATGTTTAACCAAAACAGGATTTTAGCCCAGAGTACATGAGGGGGCTTGAAAGGTACATTAGGGAAAAGTTTTGGCTATTACCGTACACAGCCGGAAACAAAACAAGGATTAGAGTAGACTTTTTTAGGGACAGACCTCTCCCAGTTTTCAGGGTGAAAAAAAGGAGAAAGTTTCGGAATAACGGAGAATAAATGGATGACGCTATAAGTGATAATGGTAATTGTTTAAAGTTTATATTAGTTGAATATCATAATATAATACCTATCGTTATTTTATGTAACCCTATAGTAATATTTAGCATTGTTATGTATTCTTAATTGAAAATACATATCTCACTTATGACTAACAATCATGACCAGTACGAAGTAAACACATATAACTGATGAGAAATATCTATCGTTATAAACCATGAACTAACAATGTAATCTCATAAATCATTCGGAACTAAATTTGTAATATCTATTAAATTTACAGTATATGTATCTAAATTTTTAAAATGTTACTTGAGTTATTTATATTAACTTTATAATTTATTTTTATATAAATGAAAGTAGATGTTTTTTTCACTTTTTTATATCGTTCAGTCTGCTGTATGAAATTGATTTAGTCGAACAAAACGGATGAAATAGTCATTAACAGATCATGGGTAGTTGTGTAGAAGACGGGCGACTAGAGCGCTGTTCCACTGTGGTGGAAGCACTTTAATATAACTTTTCTTATCATGCCTACATATTAAACATTACTTGGATGATTGTTTACCTAGGTTGTAGTTTTTGAGAAATGGTTTCCTATCTTTTTTAAGTATTATTTGTTGTTTCTAAATTGTTTTTTATTTTTCTTTGTCATATTTCTTCCGAGTTCTCACTAAATATGATAGATAAATGAAAATTTCCTTATGTGGATGAAAAAGCGGTCAGGTGAAAAAAATAAGGTATTTTTGTGCTCATTTTTCCTGTAAATTGCAATTGAAAGTTTGCGAAAATAAGTTTTTCATTAAATTAACACTAAAAACACTAATAATATGTTTTAGTTTTAGGAAAAAAAAGAAAAACATTATTTTAGAATTTCGACCATTATGTGCTGATGCTTAATAGAAACTAATTTTGTGAAATTGGAAGGAATAGTCCATTTTGTCAATTGTGGGAAAAATAATCCACCTCGATATAACTATATTTATGACAATAATCATAACTTTTCTTCGATTAAAAAGAAATTATTTCAATATTGGATAAATGTTTTTAAATATGGTGAATTTAACAATTTCATTAAAATTTCGTGGTATATTTGGTAGTGTATTACATACTTTAAATTATTTTAAAGATTACTTCTAAAACTATATCAACCACGAAATTCAAGAAAACAAATAATCTTAAATGCTTCGTTCTCATCTCATCTTACTTACCCTTGCAGTAAAGGTAGTAGTAAAACGAGTCTTTATTCCTTGACAAAGACTCTTTCTTTTACACGAAAACTGAAAATATGTTAATAATAAGATTATCTTATCTTTGAAAATTTTGAAAATTTGATAGTCAGAACCTTTTCTGAGGAAGCCCTTCAATGGACCAAGGTTTATCAAGATATTTGTTGTCATAATTCCTAAATATTGTTTTTAATTTTGAATTAATATAGAAGAAAACAATAACAAAACTAGATAGTCTTCAGAAAAGCGAAATCTATACAATATATCCTAAATAAATTTTTATATTACATTGTGATAATGTGGTTCTGTCTTCCTTTATCCTTGTATACATTAATATTCTCATCAATTATCTGCATAAATGAGAAATGACTTATGTCGTCAATATATACGTGTCGTCAGTGATGTATAGTATCTGAAGGCAGGACAAGGCTCTGCTGGCAACATTTTCATAGGGCAGTTCATAATAGATCTGTATTTAAGAATAGGATGCCAGTTTAATTATAATTACCTCTTGTAAACGCATATTGAAGCTTTTATTAATATTTTGTCATACTTATGTTTCATAAACAATAACATTAACGATGTAAATAAAGGTTTAATGCATAGTTACTTAATAAAATATATTAGTTAGTCAAAATATTTAAATTAGCTCAGAACCAAATTAATATTCTGAGGGTTTTGTACTAAGGGGATTGCATTAGCGCACTGGGTTAACTAGTTTGGCACTGTTTCTATTGAATCTGATACTTTGAAGGTAGGTTACGAAGTAAAGAACGAGGGGACAGTCAACCACTACTGGTTCAAAAATGATACAAACTAAAATTGTATCAACCTTTACTATTGATATTGTGTGTAAATCCAGGTTTGATAAATACAGGTTCTTAATGTGAACAAGAGTAAGGTGGCCAATGTCCAGGATCTGCTGATAAATGGAGAAGTGAGCATCAGAGAACTATATGCCAGTCAACTATATAAATACTTAGGTATGCTACAGTATCTAAAAATTGCTCGAATGGACATTAAATAAGAGCTTGTTCAGAATGAGATTTCGAGTACTGAAGAATCACCATTCTGGAAAGATAACAGTCAAGGCCTTCAACACTTGGGTTATATTATAGCTTTGGTATTTAGCAGTTCTTAAGTACCAGTCTAATGGATTTAGATCGTCTTGTAATAATGATACTTACACACTAAAAAAGCAGAAGGTTTGTATTTATATTTAGATATATATATATCCAGCACATTAGGAGAACCTACACTCCCAAATAATGATGAATAGTGCAGCAAGTAGGGATTAGTCTTACGTTGATATATAAACACAGATACTTATCTAGTGATCACTAACACGGATTATAGTCTAATTGCATTTCGAAATAAGTAAAGTTTATGGATACAATCGTGTCAGAAAATGAATGAGTGGTAGAATAGCTAGTCTCAGTATGGATATTACTATAGCCAACAGAATGAAATTTCTATAAAAAAAGAAGGATCAATCGAAAAGCTAAAAGTCCTTTCTCCGAGAAAAGTTGGTAGTCGTCATTCAAGATAAGATTATTACTATCCAATCAATTAGAAGGCATGTTTTAAAGGACACTAAAATATCTGACAAATGCCGCATAGTACTGTAGCGAAAATGTTTCATCAGGTCCCAGCGATGAAATTCAATTTATTGCATCTAAGGCCAGCATATTATAAAAAAAATGAAGTGTGATTCACCAAAAAGACCCACGAAGGATTTATTTGGACGAATATATCATTACAGACCACATAATCAACCAAATCAAACCAGATATTTTTTATTTATTTATTGCTATTTACAACTGTATTTACATACAGACACATCAAGTAAATATGATGTAAGATCAAAATAGAGTGATACAGGCGTGTAGAGTAACTACCCATTGGTAGCTCTCTAATGACGTTTTACATTAGCAGGTATCGTGGCCATCTTCTTTCCTAACATCTCGGAGGATTCTCAGGTATGAAAGAGGAAGCTAGGTTAGAAACCAGTGGGTTGGGTGATTAGGCAGTTTGTAAAGGAAGGAATGATATCTGGTTCGAGCTAGATCGATTACATATGGAATATTAAGGTCTTTATGAATGATTTTATTTGTGACAAAGTTAGGAGGATTGAGGATTTTGGATTGTAAGGATTGGATACAAGAGAAATTCGAAGGTATAGTAAAGCCCCAAATCTCGACTCCTTATGTCCAGATTGTCCTTATTGCAGTGATGTAGATTAGTTTTAGTAATGAATTGGAAGTTTAGACGGTCTGTCCAGTAAGTGCTGTAATAGTCGAAATCGACGTGCAGTTTCCTGTCTTTTCAGTCTTGTGTGAGGATTCCAGGTTAGTCGTTGGTCCAGATGTAGTCCAAAGTAGCGGATCTCTTCGAATGGGTAAGAGCAACATTATTAAAGAAAACTGAAGGACATTGGTAAGTTTATGACGAAGGGTAAAGGTGATTTGATGTGATTTATTGGGTTTTATTTTAACCCTCCAAATACGAAACCATTCTTGGAGGGCTGTGATATGGGATTGGAGAGTTTGGGATGCAATGAAAGGATTATTATTACGTGCTGAGGATAATGTTAGGATTGGTTGGGATGTCAGCTGTATAGACGGTGTAGACAAACTAGATATACACCTCATAAAAAAGAAATAAAAAAAACAAAGATTATTGATATTGCGATTCTTTATGATAATAACATAAGCTGTGCGTGTGAAGAAGCTCTATAAACAGAAGTAAAGGTGTTTACAATCTTGAATGAGTAGTCCTAAGGCCAATAAATATACAAAATTAACACTCTTGATTAATTCCAGTGTGACTGATACCATTATCTCCCGTCAGACTCAATAGTTTATATGGTCATGGAGCTTGATTGAGACCTTTGTGATCCCTCTACCAAAAGGTGAGAACAGTCAGAAGACTATCCAACCGCCTTACTCTCCTCCTCCCCACCTACTTACTTGAAATTTCATATAAGGTTTTATATTAATATATTGGAGCATTCTGAGGCCAACATTAGTCTACGGTGAACTGTACGATACTACTACTCTACGGTTCATGTACCTCTCCGACGTTACGAACTAAATTCTTCAGGGATTTCAAGTTTCGATACTCAAGAAGATTGTGGAGCGATGGCGTGGAACAAGAAGAAGAAGATGTCTGCGGATCTCCACACTCTCCAGCATTTTTCTACAATCCCAGAATTTATCAGGTTGAGACATATCAAATTCTTTGATTCCCTGCAATTTCAGACTAACCCCTTCTAGCAGACATTCAGCGAATTGAAATTGACACTAGCGACAGAATGTGAGTTAATTCATGATCAGCTGTGCAGTAACCTGACTGGAGACAGTGCGCTCCTGGTTACCGTAAGTCGCAGCATGGCATTCCATATGGTCGTGCCGGACGTCTGAAGTGACGGCATAACCTCGAAAGCTGGGGCAGGCGTCCGTGTAGTTTTGTATCTGATAAAACCACCACTATTGATTCTACGAGCGCTGTAGCGCCTCCAAATGCGCCTTCTTTTGTGATCATACCACAAGGGATGAAGTTTAAGAGTGTATATAAATTCGTTTTGGAGGACTCTGCCTTGTTAGATCTTGAAATATATCCGACATGGACGGCTGCAGGCTGTGATATATAATATCGGATATAATGATTTTCGAGATGTCGTATCTCCTTTATGCAACGAGACAGTGGAAATAGGAAAAAAAGTAAGGTAAGACTTTAATTTACGTAACAGTAGCGGAGACCAATGCAAGTTCATCTCATAGAATATGTATGTGCAACCAATTTTAAAAATTAGTTTCTATTACAATTAACACGAAAACGCCATTCTAGCCGTTCTAAAACTCTTAGTAATTGAATGAATGTTGTAGTTTTTTATTTGTACACTCTGGATTAATTTATCAATGCTTCGGTGAGTACCATAGTGGATAAACAGGGTTTTTCTTTAACATATTAACATAAATGATACTACAATACTCCATGTAATAAATGTCTTTCAACCAACAGTGTTCTGAAGAAATTGTACGTCACTATGGTTTTACTAATTAGAACTTCTATTGTCTAAAATTTTAGATTCTTAAATGAAAAAAAAAATCTTTAACACCTTGGCGGAGACTCTGCTGAAAAACCACTTAGGTAATTAATTTCATAAATTAATGAATTTGGTCGTTTGGTTTTTGGTCGTTTATTCGCCTATAATAAAACAAATTAAAAAACATTAAATTATGCATTTAATGAGCATCATAAAGTAATAATTCGGTCTAGTAGTATGGCCATAAACCGCCTGCTCCGGTTGACCCTTATTCCAATAATTGGTTTGTTGAAGTCAATATACAACCAGAACAGATGTTTTACGACCATACCATTTGAACGAATCATTACTTTATGGCATTCCTTCGAAGTCTCATTCATAGATGTAGAATCCAACTGGCCAACCATTGAACCACATACTTCCCTAGACCATTCTTCTTACCTCAAGTCTCTCCAACTTTGTTGTCAATCCGGCTACCTCACATTCCAGGGTCAATTGTTTTAAACAAATTTCAGGCTTAGCTATGGGTAATCCCCTAGCCCCGATCTTTCTAATATACTTACACATCTAATACTGATGGACATAACGATATCTTCTCCAATCAGTAATCTACGGTCAACTATCTACACCTCATTAGTATCCTTTAATTTGCTTTATTATATTTAGTTACTTTATTAAATTAATTAACTAGTATTATTAAAAGTTTTAGAACGACCTGAAATGTGTTTTCGTTTTAAGTATAATAGTAATTAATTTTTAAAATTATTTACCCATGTATGTTATATGAGATGGATTTCATGGAATCTTGCACGTTTAGTTATAATAATCTAATCAATAAATAACAATTTTCTTAAAATTATTTATTATCATAAATAGATTCCTTGTTTCAGTTTCTCTCCGAACTGAATTTGTTTAATCTCCCAAGAACTTTATCAAGAATCTGATTATTTTCATATTTTTAAATAAAAGTTAAAAATTCTTAGTTTGAAACTGGAGAATAATACAAATATGATTTGTGAAGGGATTTATTGCCCTATAGTAGGTAGCTCTTCTAAACTTTAGTGTTACATCTTGCCTGCTTCTTTCATATTTTTTGGATTTCTTCATATTGACAAAGTATTTTCTAACTTGATTTCAAACGAATTGTAATAACTTACCTACCAGTCGGAGAAGTTCCTCATTCAAAACGAAATAATTCTCGCATCCATTTCTGTTCGCTCGACAAAGCACTTTCTCTCTCTCCATTTCCCGGGCCGAGGCATAGAGGAGCAGTACATCGGTTCCACATTAGAGATGCTTGGTCTTGTTCCGCCAGCCTCGGTCGGTCGCGACTCGTTCAGTGCGATGTTCCCTTAATGGGTCTTACAGTATTAGCAGCCTTTCGTGGATGTGTTTGTGAGGAATTCTATGGCTCTGAAATATCTTTTGTATTTTCCTTTGTATGAGATATTATATTATGTAGGAACAAACGCGACGAAACTTCTACATAGCGGTTGCCAGGGAATTATTTTGTGCTTTATACGGCAGAACCGGTCGGAGATAGGCGAATTTAACATTAATTTTAAATCTGAAAGCTAGTATTGTTTCCTCGTATATTCAATTTATAACGTTAAATAGAAGAGAGCGAGATTCTATGGAATATAGAATCCCATTTAGCTTTCAAGTGAATATAGCTCTCCTATTGGTTTTAAACATAAATTTATGGTAGGGGTGGATTCCTAAACTAACATTTTAGGTATATTGAAGTTCATTTTTTATTTTATCAGCTACCAAATGATCATAATAATTTATTAACACTTTTATCACTATATAAATATAAGTATTTTTTTATAAAAAAAACTATTGTGTCACCCATGCCAAGTCCAACCTATAAATATAATAATAATAATCTTTATTTATTCTGGGATTGATCTCTTTAGAATAATTTACAGGCATCAAAATTAGGCTTCGAGCCTTAAAGTAAATTACAAAATAGAGATGAAATTACAAGATGTTATAAAATAAGATAATACAATGAATTTAAAAAGATACAAATAAACAAAAACAATTAACACAATAAATAAAATAATGATAGAACAAATAAAATAAAACCACATGTCATATCTTAAAACATAAGATGATTTCTGATAGTAAATAAAAAGAAAAGAAAATCAAATACAATTAAACTAAAAAATAATAAATGAAAAGAGACAATTTCTTACATATTTACAATTGTAAACGAAAATCTAGAAAAAA
>NW_027106006.1:783182-790806 GCF_000696795.3 Halyomorpha halys | reverse complement strand
TAAAGTTTTTTTTGAAATTTTCAATTGTTGTTCAATTATTCTTCCAGAATTGGGTGGACAGAAGGTAGTCGAAGATACGGGATTTGAAGATTGGAAGGGTATTAGAACTACGAGTAAAAGGAGGAATAGAATTCCATAGGGAAAAGGAACGGATTAGGAAAGATCTACCAAAGGCTGTGGTGCGATGAGTAGTTACATATCAGCCTGAAGGCCGTGAGTGGGTATTGCGGGAATGCACTGAGGACTTAAATTGAAGAATATCTGAGATGTACGATGGACGGCGGGATTGGATAACTTGATAGAGAACGGAAGCAAGGAAATATTTACGACAGGTGACAGAGGCGTCCTTGGGGCCCCCTAAGATTAATCGTAATAGCAATTATTTAACCGTTTTAATTTTGCTTCGAGATCCCCAGAGACAAATCCGTAAACTACACAGCAATAGTCAAAGTGGGGGAATATTAAGGAAGTAACCATGAGCCTGCGGGTTTCAAAAGGAAGTAGGTGACGAAGATAATTTAAACACTTCAAGGTGGAAAAGGTTCGACGGGAAATACCGGTGGTTTTTCCAGGAGAGAGTTTGGTCTATAATGACACCGAGGTTTTTAACGAAATAGAACTACGTGTCTAAAATAAGCCTCCGTTTATTTTTCAATTGTAAAATTAAAAACTTAAACTTAATTTAAAAAAAAAAATTAAAATTATAAACTTGGATTTAAACTATTTTCATTTGAAAAAGAAACAAAATAATGGTAGGAGAAATGAAAATATTTAAATTTCCTATCGTATGTATGTAAATTTCGGCTTGTAGGAGGTAGATGATAAAAAGGCAAAAATGATACATTGACTACCAGTACTAATAAATTTAATTTCTTTCAAAACTTTTTATCGGTTACTTGTTCATTTAATTACTCAGGCATATAATGCATGTATAATGCAAATGTACACGTTGTAAAGCACAGGCGCTTGCCCAAACACCCAAAAACCACAGGGTCGGCCAAAAAATCAGCCCAACATAACAAGCTAATTCAAGTAACCCATCCACACTCTTTCGCATTCCCAAATTTGTCATAGTTTGACAAATGTGTAGCCTATTCATACGTTGATTACTTAGGGCAGGCCAGAATAGGAAAAAGGAAAAAAATACTTTATTTTGAGACTTGTTTTATATCTAATAAAAACCGAAAATAAAACCGAAAAAATAACAGGTCAGAATACTACATTGAAATTAAGTACATACATTATCTACAATAATGGAGTTAATTTCATCTTATATACTTAGCTTAACTTCTGCACTAACCTTAATATCATAACATAAAATCGAAGCTTAATTATTTCTATGACGCTTGAAAGGAATCTCTCTAAATTCAAAAATTGGAAAATAAAACGAACTATTCCAAAAACTTTATATAAATCAATACGTAAATAACAATTATATTTATTATCACGTCTTATTTTGATAAATTTCTAAAATTGTGGTAATCTACTTTCAGACCCTAAAATAAAGATAAAACATATTAGGCACTAGAAATAAAAGAATCCTTATACTATGTAGTTATAATTAGCTATTAAAAGTATGAGAAAATTAACAATATATTTATTAACAGTCAAAACAACATATATCAGAGAAAATTTTAATATTTCAGAAGTGAAGATAAAAGGGCTATGAAGAAAAAATTAAAATAAACTGACTGTAATTCGAAAATCAAAAAACGAAAACAACAAAAATGACACCAACACAAAAACCTTAAGGTTTTGAAGTAAAATGGTTTGCTGGGTATGAAATTTGAGTAGTCGAAGAAAAAGGTCTAAGGTTTCCTATTAGAAAGTGGGGCTTCTGGTTTTGTCTTGATAATCCGTTGAGGAAAATGAAGAGGGCTCGTTTTTCTGCTGAGAAAACAAGAATTCGTTCAAGAATTGAATATAATGGCAGAGAAGAATCTTTTTAGAGTAATTTCATTCAAAATAATTAGATTCATGAATTTTATAAAAATGATTGTAGCGACATTAATTCCACATCGTTATATGTTTTTGAAGAAGGAAATATAAATCACTTGTTTATAATTAAACCAAAAAAATGAACCAAATAAACTTTTTAAATCATAAATTATGAATTAGGAAAAGAAAATATAATAAATTCCTCAGAACACCATATTTACGAAACGTGAAAAGTACATGATCACCCAATGCTCATCATTACTATAACATAGTCAAATGATCAAAATAACTGAGTATCTCATCATATAATTTAAATGTTTAATTTGTTGTTGAACTAAAACAAGCATATAGTTTTTCTTACATGAAATATTATGAACTTTTAAAGAGATACAGAGCTTCAAATTTCTTTAAATCGGCTACAAACGATAGCTTCCATTAAATCGAATTTTTAGGTCGTTTTTCTTCGTTATAATAACTGATTATCTCGTAACATTCAGCTATTACCTTTTTTTGTGTCAAAATCTCTTTTATTTGATAAAAAGTAATACAAAATATAAACATATATACATTATACATTATATACAATTTTTAGATTGTGTCCTTTTACTGGAGCAGTACTCCATTCTAAGGAATGGGTGAATACAATAACAAGGAATTGGAGATAACAAGATTTTTTTTAAATAACTATAACCTAATAAAAACATCCATCCAATAAATGCTTTCTTAGTTGATTCTAAAGATTGATGAATAATTTTCAAATCTTACAGAGACTTTACTTCCGAATAATTCTGTACCCAATTAATCGATAAAATTAAAGATGTCAATTAGCACTGAAATTAAAACTAGTTGAATGTATTATAAAACAATTGATGATGTTTATCTTCGTGGTAGTTATCGTTTTTATGATATTTGGTAAAATATTTTGATTTCTAGTTGTTCGGGCAAAATGTTAGATTTATAAAAAATACTTATTTCAGGAACGATTAGACGCAGATGTTTGTCAGAACTCAAATTATAGCTATTTGAATTTACTATAAAGTGGTTTGTAACGTTTATCTTCGTAACCTTAGTAGTTTTCATGATATTTGACAAAAGAAATTCTCAAAATATTGACATCTCTTTATTGTCAAAATGTTTGATTTATGATAAAAATATATCGAGGAACTATTAGACATACAGATGTCACCACTGTTTGTCACCACTCAAATTAAGATTAGATGAATGAACCACCAAGTGGTTTATATTGTTTATCTTCGTAGGAACAGTAGTTTTCATGATATTTGTAAAAAATTATTTATTTCTAGTTGTTCGGTCACAATTTCATATCCAAATCATAAAAATTACCATCCCTATGAAGATTAACGTTATAAACTACATCATAGTACATCAAACTAGCTTTAGTTTGAGTGCTGGAAGACATATGCACGTCTAATGGTTCGTGAGATATAGATTATATTTTATCTTATATAAAATAAATTAACTAACTACTGATTATTTGGTTATTCTTTTTAAAAAAATATATCTTGGAAACCATTGAACGTAAATAGTTCTTGTTGGGCTTTTATTATTATAGCTAATTTACTCTTCTTTAAATGGTATTTTATTATGGTTTTTAGTGTTGTTAGTTTTCTTTCCCGTACCGATGGTAAATTTTGACTAGCTGCGGTATATAGTTTTCATTAAACTAATCCAAAATTGGGATTAGAGAACTAAAGACGTAAACAGTGTAATGAAACTAATGTTAATTTTTGGTGCTTAAAAACTACTGAAATTGTTACTGTAAACTTCAATGGAATGCGTAACTTAATTTATAAAATAATTAACAATTAGTAGGTTAATAAACAACTGATAATTTAGAATGGAACTGAATTCGATGATTTTAGACAAAAATGATCAACACTTTACAAATCCATCCCTTCACAAAATGAAACATGAAAAGATTATTTCTGTAAGTGAACCACTACAGCTTTATAGTGGGAGGACAGTAAATGATTCATTAGTGAGTCGATTTGTATTCATTATTCCACTTTAAAAATAATTTCATGTCATACGTGTAGTCTCACTTAGGATTCATTAAACAGTAAAAAAAAAAAATTAGTTTATAACTGCAACCTAGTACTTATTGCTTATTGTAACGCAATGGATTTACCATAAATCTATATCTGTATGATAATAACCCATACACCATAATAAAATATATCTGTAATTTAGAGATTAAATACGATGTCGTAGTTCCATAAGTAACAAGAAGGACTACTAGTATGTAAATTCTTTCACAATTGTTCTAGGATAAGGGACCGTAGCTTTAAGCCGCGACAATTACTGGCGTTTATACAGATATAAATATAAAAATATAGGTAGCGTGCTGCCATTACATTAAATATTACATAGTTTACACACTGTAACTGTTGCTGCAACAGCTGTCCTGACTGTTAAGTGTTATTGAGTTAACGGAATTATTAACGGAAAAATAAATGAATTTCCGTACCATATTCATCATCTATCACGCATTACCAAGGAAGACAGTACTGTCACAACACTAATCTCATTATAGTAAATAGTTTCATGACATGCAACATTTATGCAACTGCAATTTGTACTGTCAGCTATATCTGGTACAGGGTAGTATGGTATAGTGGCACAGTCAGGGCAGTACTATTATGACAGTAGCTTCACCACTGTATCATATAATGTCAGCTATCACATTTTACCTAATTTAACAGTACTTTCATGACAGAAAATGTCAAGTATTGTACAATTCAAACATTCCACCTGCGGTGACTATTAACTGTCACCGTGTAACTGGTTTTAACGTGGCAGTAGCTTCAAGACCGCTAAGAAAACAATACCTGACATTACAGGTTATATTAGACGGGCAACATTGTGCCCGAGGCCACATGTGACATCGGGAGGGTACAGTGGTGCCTGTAGCTAAAGGATTTTGGACTTCCTGGTATTTATTATTTTTTTAAATCTAAGTAGACATAGTTTCCCTTACCTCCGATATTTAAATATTATAATAATATAATTATTTTATGATCGAGACAATATAATGAACCCTTCTTCACGATTTTTGGATTTATTGAAATTAAACTTTGATTTTGTTATTATTTTTTTTTTTGCGTGATTTTATTTTATTATTAGCATTCAAACTCCTTAGTGTCAAATCCTAAAACTTATAGACTTTCATATCATGCCTCAGCCGTCGGCATATCCAAAACAAACACAACTGCCCCTAACGACTCAAGAAATTCCCGGATATAGTTGATGATCTTCGACTAACGTTAATTGTCGTTTCTTCCTTCCCAGTCTTTGGATTTATCAGCCCGCTTTTTCTATTGTCTCATTGTTTTTTCTAGCATTTACTCTTCATTTCCCCTCTTCTAAGCGGTAACTTTAGTTTCTTCTCCGTCTAGTTATCCTTTGCGGGAATGCGAATAAATCTTCTCGTCCATACGGCATACCAGACATTCAACCACCTCGGTATGTGCCCAAGGAACACTCGGTTCTTTCAGAGCCAATGTTTATTTGTCCATTTCTTATCCCGGAAACAGTAATGCAGTAATTAAAGCTTTCTATATACCCTGGGAAGCTATTAATGCACATTTTATAGATATGTATAAATTTAAAGTTGCATTGTTTAGACTATTGCAAGATATTTGCTTCATTCTCTTTATTCACAACCAATGATAAATAAAGAAGGACGATTTTTTATTTAATAATTTTCTAGCAGGCGTATTTACTTAATTATCTTGAAAAAATCGAAGTGAATTCTCGTCCAAAAAAGTAGTGATTAGATAGTAGTAGTAAGTGGTTTTAATCTCTGAATGTAATTAAAAAAAATGTTTTATCGGTATTTTTGGAATATACCTGATAGATAAATAAATAAAAAAAATAAGTGAACTCGGTGCTTCCCTTCAACCAAATTCCTTCAAAGCCCAAATTCTCATTTCTCATTTTCAGAACTTTTTTATTCCAATTAGTTTCTCCTGTCCTACGCATATCTTATACTTTGTGAATCTCGAGATCAAATAAACGAGAAATCAATAATTTATTTTTATTTTAGTAGTGAGTTATTCAATGTCATGATATAGTCTTCTGGAGTATCTACCCAGTGATAGAATTTCAATAATGAGAGTAGAAGATCTTGAGGATGTGAAATCTTCTTTTGAGATACCTAAATTGATTATCAGGTAATGAAGAATATCCAAGGTTAGAGCAAGTGGGTTTGAGTAATTAGGTAGTTTATCATGGTAGGACTGGTTTCTGGTTCTGGCCAAATCGGTGACACATAGAAGTCATGATAGCTGACTTGATTTGTCAGAGAGTAAGGATGCTTGCGAAGGATTTTGGATTGTCAGTATGGGATACTATAAACTATGTCAATAGTTGGATAATTTTTTTGTAGATCTGTGGCAACACAGTCTCGACCACGTTTCATGTATAAACTTACACATTGTATATACGAGTTAGTCTCTTCTATTGTTCTGTTGTGTGTTACTGTGTTCAATAAATATTGTCATAACTCCATGACCTGTACTATCTTTTGCCCTAAACTATAGAATATTAGATTCAACAAAAGCTCATCTCGGTAAGTCCAATATGCTAAATTATTGGCATATAAATGAGTCTTTTATAATTAGTTCGAAGTTTACACTGTGTGTCTAGTAAGAGTTACAATAGTCTGAATCGACTGGCAGTTTCCTGTCTTTTCAGTTTTGTATGTGCATTTCAAGTTAGTCGTTTGTCCAGACATATTCTTAGGTAGCAAATCTGTTCGAAAGGAATAACTAGAGTATTGTTAAAAGATCCTGTAGTGTAGGAAGTCATAAGTATACTGCGAAAGGTGAAGTTGATTTGATGGGATTTATTGGAATTTATTTAATTTTCCAGTCTTAACACACTTTTCAAGGGTGTTAGTGCTCATAAAACTGAATCAAAAACTGTGGACGAAAATTCACACAAATACCAATAAATTGTATTTAATGATTAAGCTTTTAATTCTGAGTTCAATCGTTTAATCAACTGAATAATCACTGTACTCAGATTTAACAAAATTTTTTTTAGAAAGCACAAGGAAATGCGACACCGCTTTACTTCTGAGGCATTTCTTCACATATATAATATATATTTGTCTACATTTTTTAGAGTCTTCTTCAATTGATAACAAAATCATTGTAACTTCAACTACTTCTTGGATTCTGAGAAATATTTCTTGGAAATAAATACAGAAAAAATCTAAACTAGAGAATCATGACCCGAGACAAGTATTCCACATTTCCTCCCTGCTCCTACACTCCTGATTTTCCTTTTTTTATGAGCAATTTAAATTACTATTGTTCATTTTTCCCTCTAAAATGAATTTAGCTAATAATTTACAAATAAATACATTATTTGATTTTAGTTATAAATTTATTCATTTGTTTTTTGTTTTGTTTTTGTTAAAAATTGTTTCCCTAGAAGTAGACATTTATTTTGAGTGAAAATAAAATTAACCAGCAATCGTACTAATGTTACATCATTAAATTAATGAAATATATCCAAAACAGTTTTCATGAAATAATGTAATTAACCTCTTTGAGAATAATTTAGAATTAACCTCATTCGATAGTGATATTTTCACTTACATATATATGAAATATAGGTCTAAATATAGCTATTTAGCTAGGTCTAAATATAGCTATTT
>NW_027106006.1:722222-777027 GCF_000696795.3 Halyomorpha halys | reverse complement strand
TTTATAGCTTTCGGACCAGTCAATTTGTGTTTTAACTTATTTTTTCATTAAATAATTTCTTTTAACTTATTTATACATTGAAGTATTTCTTTTAAATTTTAGTTCTAGTTTTTTTTAATTTATTTGTAAAATGATATACTGCTGTGACTATTATGTCTTTGGTTCGATTTTACATTTCTATCTAATGATAGATTCGTTTAATTTTTTTAACGGATCGAAAGTGAGTAGCGGATCACTGGAGTGGGGATGTCTGAGAGAGTGAAATGGAGAGAATGAAATTTTTAAATAGAAAACAAAATTAAAATATTTGCATTTAGGGTGTATACGAGTATTGATTGAAAAAGGAAAAGGTAGGAAAAATTGTTATATCATGTGGATAACATATGTATTGCATATATATGTCCGATCATGGATTTATTGATATGTTATATATTGTAGCAACTCAATATATTTGGGCAGCATGGCTAAATAAAGTATTACTCTCTCTCTAGGATTTATTCTCATTGAATAGAATCTAACAGTTTAAGCCCTGCCGCATTTTCAAAACATCTTCCTCTAAAGTATATTTAGTATTGTTGATTAGACAAAATAAACAGTTTTCATTGTTAGTTATAATGAATAATAGATAAATACAAAATATAGAATTTTATGAATATGAAGAGAAGAAAAATAAAAAAAATTGGGACATCCGGTTAGCACGGGAAAAGCCGCCATGATTTTTTCTTTTTGTAATCGCATGTTTAGGACTTTGTTATATTTTGTTATACTGTTGTATTCCTGGCAGGAAAAACGTCAATATTCCTTATTTTCATCTCTAGAACCCGAAATATTTTTATAGCAACAGAAAAAAAAAGTTTGGTTCAAAATTTTCCTCTTTTATCGTCTTAAATTTTCCTTTTCCTGAAATTTCAAAAAATAGCTATAACTTTTACACAAACCCACTCGAAACTTGTTGACGTTAGTAAAATTAGTGTGATGTGCGCACCCGTATTTAATTTTTATAGAAAAAATTATTTTTGAAGTGATTAGGAAGGGAAAGAACCATACTATCAATGAATTTAAGTAATGAGTGATCATTATTTGTTATTATGTAAATGTTTAGTTATTTTGTTTACCAAATGTATTTTTATAGAGAAAATAAAAATGAATATACGGAATCTAAAAATAGCACTGGCCCATCTAAACATATCCCTAAATAGTTTCTCCTCTCATCACTGACAGCAGGCAATTATTCAAATCCCTGTCAGCCCTCCTGAGGTATTTAGGTATTTGCGGCAGCCACGATCTATTGTGAGAAGATCGCCATGTGATTGGCTGCCAACTGAAGTTCAAGCCAAGCTAACGGGCCAATAATAACCTAGTGGGGTAATTGTTCTTTGTGTTTCAATAAAATATTCAGGGGTGATTTACTCATACTTTTATGTATAATTTAAAAATGATTTAAATTTGCCATGGTATTATTAAAATATTATAAATAAAAATATATATTTCGTTAGTTTTTTTAGCTCGAGTCTTTTTAAAACTAACAACTATTGTGGTTTACTATTTTGATTACTTGTTCTAAGATAAACTTTATTTAAAATTAAGACAATCATTTTTTAAATATTTTACTTTATAAAATATATTAATTATATATTTTTTTAAATAGAATGTCTTCTGTTTCGTAACTTTTTTTATCGAAAACTTCTTTCTGTTATATATAAGATTCTCCATTATATATAACAATAGCTGCTAATCTGTCAAAATGTTTAAATAAATATTCGTAAAACTCTTTAGTTCGCATAGTCGGTAAAGTCTAGGTAAAAACGTTAAGACTCGTTTTAACCTCAAATAGGCAAAAAAAAAAATGGTTCAGTACCAATTGAAAAATGAGGTCAGGTTGTTCGAAATGAAGTATGTGATAAATAAATAAATTGATTAAGCATGTGCTAATCGTAGTATAATTCTAATGTAAATAAAATTTAGATTTCAAATGATAGTATTTAAAAATAGTTAAAGTTCAAATTCTTGGTATTAATTTTATGTAAATGTAAATATAAAGTTCATAATGCATTGCCAATTATTATCATAGAATGTCTTTAATTTTATTTTATTTTTATAATGTTTTTTATTAGTTTTAAAAATAACTTTTTGAAAAGTTTATATGCACTTCTAAAAGACAGCTGTTGGTATTTCAGGATCTCGCCATATAAAATATATAGATTTTTGAGTAAACTATGGTTGTGTTATCGAATCGAAATCCGAAGCCAGAATGTCTAGTTCTTCCTGTCGAAAATAAACGGTCCTAAACACTAACTTACATCCCACTTCTAGCCTGTTATCATCGATTTCACTTCGTCATAAACATTAATACACCACGAAGAATGCCATTCGAGGATTTCACAAAAATTATAAATACTCATTTTATATCCTGTGGATTCAAAAGCTTATAGATTTTTGAAAAAAAAAAAGAATCAGATACGAAAGATTTTTTTTTCCTTTATAGACGTTTCGATAAGGCTAAAAGGTTTGGATCGTTAGGCGATGCGAAGCGGCGAACGCTAGCCCGATAGCAAGCTTTCAGTGTCTGTCTTTACGACGAAGGACCTCCGTTTCAGATTATGGGAAGTCCTGAAGGAGGATATCGGACATGGACTACACTAAAGTTTATCTGGTAGCTAGTAGAAATGGTAGGGAGTTATGTTAAATGCTTAGCTTAAGTTAATCATTAAAAATAATTATTACAATTTTCAAAAATAATTTTGTGAGAATTAAGTTCACACGCTAATATTCATTAGGTGTGTGCACAGTATGTTATTTTACAGCATTCTGGTTCAACATGCTTAACATCCTGTTCACATTTCTCTGGGATTTGAAAGTGTCATTCCATTTAAAATCGTCAGAGGCCTGAGCGTCTGTCTCATATTTCTATATTAATAATACCAACTAAATACGTTAATTTTTTTTAGGTGATTAATCTTTAATGTTAGTTTTTCAAAATTGCGGAAATAGCCAAATTTCATCATGTTTTAAATCATTAAAATGCTAGCAGATTTACTACGGATTGTGCTAGAAGGAGCTAATTTTAAAGATTCTTTTATGGATTTGGGCACTACATGTTACATGACAACCTCGAAACAAAAAATTATATTTATTAGTTTTCAAAATTTTTATATTAAAAATTTCGTAAACAATGTCAGATACATATTTTTTTATGTAAGTTATTCCAAATGACTATTTTTGTCATGGCCAATTTCGAAATGGGGAACTGGTTGGTGGTGCCAAGTTAAAATGTTTTTTTTTTAATTTCTTTTATTTATTTATTTAATGTAATTTACAACTGTACAAAATAATACAATAAGTAAATATGTTGTATGTTTCATATACACTTGAAAATCTTGGGAAAGAACCACCGATCGGTGGTACTTCAAATATTAATTTAAATTAGAAGGTCCTGTGGCTATCTTCTTTTCAAACGCCTCGGAGGATTATCAAGGATTGTTAAGGATGAAAGATTAAGAATTAATGGGTTAGGATGGTTAAGGAGTTTGGAATGAAAAGACGTGTATCTGTTTAGGGCCAATTCTGCAACGAATGGGATGTTAAGGTCATTGTGAATGAGTTTATTTGTAACGTAATAAGGAGCATCAAGTATTTTGGATTGTAAGGATTGGATGCGGGAGGAATTTGATGGTTTGGTGGAGCCCCAGAGCTCAATTCCATATGTCCAAATTGGTCTGATACACTATATACACTACGATATACTAATTTTTTGTAGTGAATGGGAAGTTTAGAGCGTTTGTCAAGTAAGTATTGTAGCAATCGGAATCTACGAGCAATTTCTTGTCGTTTCAGTCTTGTGTGTGGATTCCAAGTAAGTCTCTTGTCAAGATGGAGTCCTAAGTATCGAATCTGTTCAACAGGCGTTAGTGGAGTATTTAGAAAGGATACTGTAGGACAGGAGGGTAGAGGTTTATGGCGGAGAGTAAAGGTGATCTGGTGGGATTTGTCAGGATTTATTTTGATTCTCCAGTTTTGACACCATTCTTCAATAGATGTTATGTGTGTCTGTGATGCATTAGTTGGGTCGTTGTTTACAGACAGTATACATGTGTCATCAGCGTATGTTGTTAAGACTGTATTAGGGTGGGTTGGGATGTCAGCTGTGTATAAACCGTATAAAGAATGGGACCTAAGATACTATCTTGAGGAACACCGCCGGACTGAGAAAAGAGATATGAGTAGGCTATGTTATAATTCACTTTAAAGGTTCTATCAGTGAGGTAGGAGCGGATTATAAGGAAATATGTAGGGGGTGCGAAGTTAAATTAAATCTAGATAATTTCATCATGTTATATTTTCCAAAAATGCTCGTTGATTTGAAAATTTGAAGAGTGATTTGTATTAAAATCAAAACTTTTGCTCAGATATTTTTATCTTGACCAAAATAGTCAAGATATACCAATTTTTTTTTTAAAACCTTTTGGGGCATTATATAAGTCTTCATCTGGATAGAAATCACCAACGAATTGTCTATACAGAATAAGAAACGGTAGGTATATTATTAATTATATTATAGATAATATTTTCAATACTACATTTGGTATTTATATAAGATTCGCGGTCACCATCTAATTTATTATTATGCGATAACGTACTCAATCGCGTTAATTATATTTTATATACTTGTGTGCTACTAGTTTATTTGTCTAACTTTCCTGTGGATCATGTTGATTTAATCTATTCCTTCTTTTTTATTAGAATGTAAATTTTGAAATATTAATTTTGTACTCATTTTGGTCAAATTTTAATAGTTGATATTGGATTGTAAGTCTCTTGAATTTTAAATATTTCGTCTAAATCAACAATGTACAGCCTCATGATCTGAGTAATGCTTAATACTTCTCTTAAGATCAATTTTATTTCATTATAATTAATATTGAAATTGATTTTAAATAATTAATAACTCAGTAAATACCCAATTGAATGGCCACAAATAGGTTATACCGTCTGAACTCATAAAGTCAGTTTAGTGGGTGACACCGTCAGAGCACTGTACTACTTTGCAATGATAATGTCCTGGTAAAGGACATCTTGTAAGCCAATTGAATTTGCTTGCTCTTTGCTATCTCGCGAAGGACACAATCTCAACTATTTTTTGATCCAGAGTTAAGAAAAAAATCATTATTAATTATTTATGTTTGTATGTAGGTGGATCTGATCTCCAGTGACCCATTAAACTAATTCACTATTAGACAGATCGTGTCTATTGTGATCAAACCAGAGAAATAATATGAGTCATATAATAGTCACAGGGATTACTACATCATAAATACAAATACATAGCAAAACAAAACTAATACTTAGATTTAAAAGATAATATAATAAAAAGTTACAGTAAAATATAATATATCAGAAATACTTGAATGGATAAAATATAAATTGATGTTCGCATATAATTTTCACGAAAACTTCTACTACCTTGTTTGTCTAAAAGGATGAAATATACATAAAGTTTACTTTTTGAAGAATAGCTGGACAGTACGCTGGCACATTAGACCATTCCCTAGACTTTCAAATCTAGATGGTAGAACTTTAATGAAACCCAAAAGGAGCTAAACAAAACCTGTGTAATGAAATCAAATGGCAAAAGTGTAATCAACAGTAGTTAGAAATTAAAGAGTGGACGAAATGTAAAATTATGTAAATAAAAACTATCATGTTTAACGTACACTACTAGTTGGAATATGATCAACGGACTTTGATAATAGTTGTAAATGTTTCAGTAATCTGAAAAAAAACTTTCAAATAAAATAATAAGTAAATGAACATTTTAGAATTGTTATTAATAAAGGAAGGTTTTAGTGTCATTACTTTTTATCTTCTCAATGCTAATTATAATATCAAATTATATCTATTAATTCCAATTTCTCAGTTTATTGCATAAATACCTTTTTATTTTTCAATCATATCCTTTCTATTCGAAATTAATTGTGATTTTTCTGTGGGAATGTTATTTTCTAGATTATTTTTTAAAAATATCTGTACAGAAATTGACAACTGTATATTACATAATACATTTAGTAATTATGATATTAGTTAAAATGGAGTGTTACAGGCGTGTAGAGCAACTACCCATTGGTAGCACCATAATGACATTATTTTCTAGATTAATTTAAAAACATTGCTATTGTTTTTGGTTTAAAATTTTTGAATGATCATTTCCCGCCTGCTACAATTCTTTATTAATTTAATAAAAATAGTACAAGTCAAGTTGTTACAAGGACAGAAAATAATATAATACGGTTAAACTAAAAAAACTAATTAGCATTTGGCATACAACAAAAAATTGGTACGGACGATAATAGACTATCATTTATATCGAATTTATTTCAAGTCACAACTTAAAATGCAGTTTGTCTTTTCTCTTTCACATTAACTTTTTTTTTAAATTATAAGTAGGACAGCGAATAACGAAGGAAGGCGATTAGAGAAAAACAAATCATAAAATTGATTTGATTATCTGCCTTCTAATTCCATCAACTTCGCACTGCTCACTTGAGTGAACATTTGGGTGACAATCATTGGAAATTTTCCTGTTAAAAATTACTTAACACTCGCTGATTTCAATCCTGTTTTGACAAGTTGAATTTCGAAGTTGATTGGAAATTTAAATAATCGTATTCGAAAGTTTGCATCATGGTATTTATACTTATAATTAATCTTTATAAGATTTCTCTTCTTTGAAATGGATTACATTACATCTGCATGTTGAATATGTAATTCAAATTAAAAAAAAAATATGAGAAAATGATATCCAAGCATGTTAGGGGGAGATTGGTTCTCACTTTTGTGGGTTCGATTCCGACTTGGATCAGTCAAAATTTATTTCACAGCGACCAAAAGTGGGCTAAATGGCTGATCTAACTGAACAAAAACTACTTTGTTGTTTGCACCTATTTAATACGCCATTTATTCGTAAAATAGCCTCTGAGGCTGTTAAAAGTATTAATATTAACCAGAACTCGTTTTATTACATTAAAATATGAGTAGATTGAAATGATTTATTTTTTCCGATAAAACATAATAATCATATACACTATTAAATTCTATCTGCACTTAAGCCCTTTGTATTTCCTAAACAACAAAATCATTATTACTAGTTTGAACTCAAGACTTGTAAAGAACTTTCGATCGTGAACGACCAGAAGAATAATTACAGGTGATTTAAACCTCACTGGCACGAAGTGCAATAAAACTCTCCCCACCTCGGGCTTGGAAAGTTTTCATGACCAATGTACAAGATTTTATTTTCTGAAACTGATTTAGAAAACGATAAAATAAACTTTATATACTTTTATTCTTTTATCCTATACCTCGACTTTTCAGTTCCGTCATGAATCTTTCTACTAACCAAGAATACTAAAATAAAATTATAGTGTACTTAAATTCAACAATTTTCTCCATAACACCACATTATTGGGAAATGAAGAACGCTAATCCTGAGTACCGTATTACCAATTAAGATACATTATTCTAGCCAAGTTACTATATATCCTTGTTGAAATAACAATAAATTTTATTTACTCCGACAATAGTGTATTTATAACTATCAACTCTTACGATATAATCGAACGATTCAAAAAACTAATAATGTGAGTCTATTGAATACCGGATAAGTATTAGCCAACCGAGGTTTCAACAATCCAGGCTTTTCGAGACAAAAAAAATAAGATCACAGATTGCACAGGACAAAATATAGTATATCTCATGTCAATAGGCTAAAATAAGATACACCAACTTGAAGCAATGCCTACCTACTCTTCAAAACTTCTCAACATTTACTGGATGGAAAAGGAGTTTAGAGTACAGAGGAAAGTTGTACTTGAAGAGATAATCAGTAGAAAACTGAAAATCTGAAACAAGTTTTCTTGTTGAGCTCGATATTTGATACCTGAACGAATCCCTACCACCCACATATGGATGACAAGATAGGACTACAGAATACCAGCACTTCTTTTCCTGCCTCATCACAAGTATTGAGAACCAGTAGAGACTTGTGCCTCTAGAGTACATATTTTTCTGACATTTTATGTGAAGGAGGCTCATTGACATACTGAATCTAATACATTCATATTGATTTGGTCTGTCATAAATATTTAACCTATAGTCTATTAGTAAATATTTTAAAGCTTTTCACAAAATTTCAGCTTAATATTAAGAATGAGTGGATTTTTAAGTCCCGGCTTCATGAATACAAGTCTACAGTGATAAGTACTCCTCAACACGCATGGGCACGACACCCTCTGTTTGTCCAGAAGAGGAAATTCCTTTAGAAATAAAGATATTTTAGAGGTTTAAGAAGGGACTTACAGTTGTTGTTATTTCTTTAGTTAATTTCAACAAAGTTGCAGTCAATAAAATATAAATAATAAATTTTCAATTGAACTTGTATTATATTTGTGACCATATATTTTAACAGTGACAACAAATATGACAATGACAAGAATTAGCTTTCAAATTTACAGTTTATTTTTAAATAATATCACAAATAAAAATAGCAAAAATATTAGAATCAACAAAAAATAGTCAGTAATAATAACAAAATAAACATAGATTTGAAGAATTACATTTAAAAAATTGATTTTTTTACTGTTAAATTAGACTGATAAGTTTAATATTGCACACAATATTTGGTTTTAATAACTAATAAGGAAAGTAAAAATAAATAATTATATATGTATATATAATTTACCTTTTTACAGAAACATTAATTTTCATTCCCAATATGTTTTGATCCATACAATGTTTTGGAACAAATTTAGATTTATTTTAAAACAGTTGGGATAGTTACCTGGTAGAAATGTAAACTATTTTGCTGTGATGTCATAGGGTGGTCACTACTTATATTTTTTATCAACCGTAGATTCCAGCTTGATGTCTATTGAATTCCTTATACATATTCTTCTTGGTAATATATTCTTTATATTAGAGATAAATATTTCAATATTTATCTATATGGATAAATGGGTTCAAAAATAACTTATTATGAACAATTGTAAACTCATGCATTGTCCTTTCATGATTCATAAAAAGACCGTTAAATTGAGGATACAAACAGGGTCCGAGGTAGATAAAAACAGTACAAAAAGTAAAAAAAAAAAAAATTCTATATGTTACTGAAGTCATAATTTTTTTCTTAAGATGGTCAGGTGTGCCGTTAATAAGTACGAAAATAGTTTTCAAATATTTAAACTATTTCTTAACTGTAGATCAATCAGATCCTTCAAATTCAATCAATGGTCTGTATACAATAAAATTACATAGTTTTTAGTTAATGCCAAGAAATAACTACAGTTACGGTCAAGTCAACCTATAACATTATTATTTTTCGTCCTTCTAGGGTTGAACATTATTCAGTCCCACCAAATACAGTCATCATTGACATTTTGATAACCCTAATACCGGAGCAACCCGCAGGTGATGCATATCTTCTCTTGCATTGAGAGGGAGTCCGCTACTACAATAATTACATAATACCTCTCCGAGTACATCATCATATCTCTATTAGAGGCCTATTGAGCCCCCGTGTTCTCGGCCCTATTCAATAGCCACCAGTGTGGTCTTTTGTACTCGTGCGGGACTTTTTTGTCGATGCATCTGCCCCTGTGGGAATGCAAGCCGGCGTTCGACACTGCTCTGAAATAACTCAACGAATATTAATTCCGTCATCTGTCCAAACAGAGCTATGTCAGTGATGAATATACGCTACTGCTATCATCATTTTATATATTTCACTTCGTCACTGAGAGATAATTTATCTTTGCCGTTTGGAAAGAAACGGCCAATGTGGATTTTTAAATCTCATTTAGAAGTTGCTATGGTAACACCTAAACATACTGTGCTACAACGGCCTACTGTAATCAAATCCACACAACAGGCAAAAAACTTACCCATTATCCGCTTACAATGATATCTTCAGAGACTGTGTAGATTAATAACTAGATTTCGCTTAGTAATGCATAAACTTATTTTCCTTGGAAAACCTATATTTCTAAAACAGCTCGTCCGATTAGCACCAAAGCTGGAGAAAAGTTAAAGTATAGTGTAAAACAGACTAGTACAAATGACTCTGTTTCATAATAAAGTACAAACTAATACTATTAGTCTGGTAGATTTATCTTAATTCAATTACACAGACTGGTACAATAGTAACTTGTACTTTAGTATTTTTTAATTCCTGTAGTATCACTAATAGTCATTTCTATCATGAAAAAAATAAGTATTAGTATTATTACCACGCTAGTTTCTACACTTGTACTATGAACTAATACTATTAGCTTTCGTTATAAAACAGGGCGGAGATGTTACTTTCGCTTACTCTGAATAAAATAATATTATTAGAATCATAATATCTAATTAGAATAATATTACAAGTATTATATTATATACAGGAATAATATTATTAGGTTTTACTTACAGTATTAGAGTAAAAAACAAAATAATAATAATTAAAATGGAATTATAAAATTAACAAAAATTAATAAGAATAAAAAAAAAATTACAAGGAAAAAAATCAAAACAGATAAAATAAAACCATGTATTATATCATGAACATAGGATGTCTTCACTTCTAATTAGATAAAATGATTGAAAATCAAACGCAAATTAACAAAAAATACTTAAAAGGAAACAATTAATTTTTATAAACATATTTAAATATTTTAGAAGAAAATTAAGAATATCTCACGTAAAAAAAGGAATAAAAAGAGAAAACAAAATAATAAACGAATAAATCCTCTAACAAAAATTTTAAGGTATATTCTTAATAAAAGGGAGAAAATGAGGTAACGATAATTATATGAACATATATACATATATGTTAATAATATTTATGTTTGATTTCATCTATATAATTAATTCCAAGTCTCATAGACGTAAGGGTTTGATATTTTGGGGAAGAAATAGTGAGTATTGATGAAACCAAACTCATTTTCTGCATTTGATGCATTTTAAGAGGTACTGAGAAAAGGAAATATGACTAATATAGGTAGGAAAAACGGTTTCGTGACAGCTGTCTGATCACGGTAATCTACCTTTCTTTCCATTTGAAACTATTATTCTTCGGGAATAGGTTGGAAAAGAATGAATAAAAATACGGGATTTGAAGGGTGGAGGGGTGCTAGAGAAACGAAGAAAGGGAGAAATGGAATTCCATAGGGAAGAGAAACGAATTAGGAAAGACCTGTTAAAGGCAGTAGTTCGATGGGCAATTACATATAAGTTTGAAAACCGCGATCGCGTGTTGTGGTATTGTACTAAGGATTTAAAAATTGAAGATCAGAGATATAAGATGAACGGTGAGATTAGATAACTTAATAGAGGATGGAAGGAAAGATTTTGATGCAAGTAGAGCCACTTCAACTCTGGGTAACATCGGGCTGAAGTGTAACGTTGAAATACTAGAAATAATGTAGGTAGCCCATTAAAATGCAAATATGCGGAGAAAGGAGAATTTCCAGGAAATTTCAGATATTAAATTTTGCAATATACATATATTCCAATTTAAAGTTCTGAGGCAGACAACAGACTCACCTACGTGTAAATAAAACCATGCATACACCGTAAACCGATAATGATAAAGTTTATATTGACACAGAAAAATACTTTTAAACAAGAATAATTATGTGCACATTAGAGGAACAGGCGAAATTCTTTCTTAACTATAACCCACAACTACAGTTGGGAAGTTTTCCTTAAGCTAGGCCAGTAAGGTTTAACATATTTTTAATATATAAAACGGAAGTAGGCGCTTATTTATAATGCAAGTTATTTGTAATCATGTCTTACTTAAATATAGTAATAAGATTTGTAAGAAAAAATAATAAATTCTAGAAACTGATTAGATGATAGTTTTTTTTGGTGGGGACTTGACTGAGGCACTTATTATTAGATTAAAAAGTAAATAAAAAATATATTATGATCTTAGATACGACCATAGACCACCTGATCACCCACTATTGCTCTCCTCAATTCCCCCCCAAAAAGTTGTTGATGTCTCTACCTAAGTGTGTTTAGAGTGTAGAGAGAGGAATGAGCAAGTATGCATTTTTGTTATATTATCTATAGGTGTTATCACCTTCCTCTTGCTCCTGAACATGAGCAACACAGCAGCAAGCAACGGTACTTGAATAGCCGAAATTTTCAAAGGTAAAATTTAAAAGTTCCTCAAAGAGCCCCCTAACTCCCAGAGCGCAGTTTGTTTTTGGTGGGGGCCGGCTTTGTCGGAAGGGAACACATTCCATAAATCTCCTGGTGAGGGTTGAGGTATACATTTTATACTTTCGTGTTATTCATGTTTAGCAGTTAGGAATTCAGGGAGCATCCGTCTTTTTGTTCAAGATCAAAACGATCTCCTGTCTGTATGTCTGTTTACGAAGAAAGAGAAAAAAAAATCAACTACGTTAACAACATGTTTTCGGAAATCAAACAGAGTGTATTCTGTCGGAAAACAAGTCCCGCGCCATTCGTGTTTGTTGGTACAGAACTATCGATTCATCTCAACAAATAATTTGTGTTATTTGTAATTTGTTACTATCCTGATAACATCTACCAAATGTTTTTACTGTATTATTTGTACTTTTCTTTAATTTTTTTTTAAATTTTAATAACTTGGTACTATATAAAGCTTCAAAAACATCTTTAACGCACTGCAGACAGCAGAATCAAGACCGATTTTTTTCAATAATATCCGTCGTATTCCCTTTCCTCAGTTCCCTCTTAAAATGCTTCAAAGCAACAAAGGAGATTGATTTCTCCTATTTTCACTACCCTGCTTTATTTATTTATTATTTTTTCCCTTTTATTATCTATCCTATTTTTTTCATGAAATGATCCCTATACATCCATGGAGCTAAGAAATAAACAATATCAATAACATTATTGATTTAAGCCAATAAACAAAAAATCAATGTTTCATTTAATTTATTTTTTTGTATGGCCAAAAATAATGTTAAAACATCAAAATATTGAGCCGTAGTTAATACATCGATCTTTTGTAAGTAATGGATTTGACGACCCCTTAAAACAAGACATGGTATCAGAAGCCCCTACCCCTAACTAATCTCCCCCACAAAATGTCATATTTCAGGTGGGATTACCCTCGCTGCTTGATGTCGACTTGAGGGCGTTTACCTCTCGGGTGGCTTACCGCAGGAGGGCCTCGTGAAAACAAGAGTAAACGGCTGTAAACATTAAAATATCGATATTATATTTATTTATTAGTTTTATTTTAGTATCTTCAGTCTGTTAAAAAGATACACATATTCCTGATTTTCTATTTTTTATTTATATGATAAAAATTGGCCTTCGGCAAATCAAACATTAGATTAACTGGAATAATGATTTCATTCTTTTTCAATATAAATCAAGTCCTTCTGCCTACGATTTTTCCAGATTATGTATTCATGTTTGAATACAACCTAATATAATATATAAAGCTGAAGGTTCAACGCAAATAAAACCAACAATCGTTTTCTACATATTTTGAGTAAACCCCATCTGAACCCAAATTGGAAACGTTAGACCTGACCCAAAACCCCTATTCTCCGTTACCTATTTCTCGGCCCCCCTTTATGACGTTTTCGTTTTGTTCCAATGATGATTCATTTTTTTAGGATTCGTTCATTATCTAGTCCAGCAGTTCTCAAACTTTTTGTACAGCACATTTGTCCTACAGGTGGTTTGAAAACAGAATCAAACATAAATAATTTTAAAAACCATTGAATATGTGTTTAATATTTCTAATTTATTTATTTACTCCTTAGGATAGGTTATATCGATTTAAACCATTATTTATGACAAATATTTTATCGTTTCTAAAAGTTTCAGTTTATTTAAAGGGTTCAAAGTTCATTATTTTCATAATCATTACTACCAAGTTCAGTTATATTTCAATCTTTTAAGGAATTGTCCAAAGTTCGAGCATCTGCCCATTATCAAGAGTAAATTTATTATGAAAAATACATCACAAAATCCTATCGTCCATCAACCCTTCGATTCATTCATCAGCTAAAAACATTATGAACAATACCTATCTATATTTATGGTCACATAAACTATCCCTCTTATACTCAAACGGTAGCTCCAAAAAAGAACCACATCATTTTAATACTTAAAAAATCAACTTATCATTAGACTAATCAACCATGTTGTACAAAGAGATGACAATCGTCGTCCAGTTAGGACACGGTCTTAAAGTTGAAATCGTATGGCACATTCATCCCAGGACAATTAGTGATATCAGTAGTTCTCAACGCCTCCGTGGCGCAATCGGCTAGCGCGTTCGGCTGTTAACCGAAAGGTTGGTGGTTCGAGCCCACCCGGGGGCGTCTTAATTTTTTTAGTTAACAAACAGGTTATATAGCTAAAATTATACGTATTTATATTAACTTATATTAAGTACCACCAGAAATAAATGATGTATATTCAGAAAGACGGCCTACCAGTTAACGATTGTAGTATATACATAATAAGTACCGTTATTATTATTTTATAAAAATGGATTTTATTGAGTTATACTTTCAGTCATCAACGCCAATGGTTTGTTATAATTATAACGCTTGTGTAATTTACATAGCTCAACACTCTGATTGTTTTAGAATCCACAAATATTTAATAGAATATATACTACATGAGGTACTAAATGGTTTGACTTGTTGATTAAGTTGGAGGTGAGAATTTATAAGAATGTGTATGGTTGAGAAAGTAGATCAAAATAGAAACAGAAAAATAAAACGAAGGTTAAATTAAATCTCGTTAATAAACACTTATATAACAATTTAAAGGAGTGAATGTTTATTTGGACACGTCCATGTGCTTTAATTTTAGAGATAACCATGTGATTTAAAATACAAAGTTCTATGGAATAAAAAGAATTATAATTATTTAGATCTGATAGACATTTAAATTCTAATAGAAATATATAATTTACATCTATATAGAACATTTTGTCATAAAAAAAATTAGTCGCCCCCGGGTGGGCTCGAACCACCAACCTTTCGGTTAACAGCCGAACGCGCTAGCCAATTGCGCCACGGAGGCGATGAGAAATACTGAAATTACTAATTGTCCTGGGAAGGATGCATCATATGATTATGAGTGTAAGGCTGTTTGATAACAGGACAAGCATAGAGCGACCGCGTGGTTGTGACGCCAGTTTAGTCGCTTACTATAATTCAAAATTATCAATATTTGGACAAGCAACAAACTATATTTCCTGTTTGATTTTGTCCGGTTAAGGCACGGCAATCAATTGTCTTCTATCTGCTATATTATTTAATAGTTCGATCATTCATTTTTTAAGATCAAAAACTAAATAAAATCTACGAAAAAATAAAATTCAATTAGGACAATTGGGGATAATTAAAATGCAATTGACCAACACTTGCAATCGAATGATACACTCTTAACAGTAGTGTTTTATATGATACGATTGTAATGTACATTTGTAATAACATGTAAACCCAGGACAATTAGTTGCATATTTACAAACTATAGCCTCCGTGGCGCAATCGGCTAGCGCGTTCGGCTGTTAACCGAAAGGTTGGTGGTTCGAGCCCACCCGGGGGCGTTTAGTAGTTTTTTTTTAGTTAATAAAATAATTTACAAACTTCCTAGCTAGGCCTTACATACATTCCGATTAGATTTCTATTATGTATTTGATTTATTTTTTGATCACCTGCTCTTCTCTAAAATTATAACACATAGTTATATTGTTATATAAGTATATATTAACGAGATTTTATTGAATATCCTTTTTGTTTTCTCAATTGACCATTTATATTCTGATAAATCTTAATATTTCATATTTAATTTTTTAATGTAAGCCACATTTTTGCCAATTTCGAAGTTTGTTCTTCAATGTCTTCTATGCTGCACGGACCATAGTTGGAGGGCTAACCTCCAATTTAATTATCAAGTTAAACACTTTATTACCTCATGTAGTCATTAATACCCCATTCAATTACATATTTGTAAATTATAAAACAACAATGAGAGTTGAGCAATATAAACACTAGCTTTGTAATTTTAACAAACCATAATGAAACATACAACATATTTACTTATTTTATTGATTATTTGTACAGTTGTAAATCACATTAAATAAATAAATAAAAAAAACAGAGGGCGTAGATGACCAATAATATAATCCAATAAAAGAAATTTAACCCATTTTTATTCCATAACAATACTGGTATAATGGCCGAAATGTCTATAACTGGTTCACCGACTTTCTGGTTGTGTCATTTTTTCTGGTAAAGTAAAATAATTTACTATAAATACGCATTACTTTAGCTACATTACCTGTTTTGTTGACTAAAAAAAATGTTTACGCCCCCGGGTGGGCTCGAACCACCAACCTTTCGGTTAACAGCCGAACGCGCTAGCCGATTGCGCCACGGAGGCGATGAGAACTACTGATATTACTAATTGTCCTGGGGATGAATTTGCCATAGGATTACAAGCTGAAGCCGTGTCCTAACTGGACGACAATCGTTACCTCTTTTTACAATGTAGTTGATTTGAGTGTCTTTACTGAATTACTGAATATTTACAGATCAAAAACATACAATAATTATTTTATCGAAATTATGTGTTTCTCCATTTGGAGACTAATTAGGAACAGCTGACTTTATTCCGAAGTATTCTTCACTTTGGAGTTAGTTCTAAATCCTCTTCTCTACACTTTTTGTTATTTATCTCATTATATCTATACTTTTACAGGTTATATTCTTCCTATTGCCTATTATTTAATGGTAATTATATATATTTCCTTTTTTTTTTCCTAAGTTTTCAAACCGCCTATAGGATAAATGTGCCTTTCAACTTTTTGAGTTAAAAATTAATCATTCAAATGATTAAAAAAGATTTTTTCGGCTTGGTAGGTATTTCCGCTAAAAATTTGAGTACCGTTCGAACATGATGAACAAATCATTAAATTATGTATTCGATCTTCTTTTTTTATTTATTTATTTAATACCATATCTGCTTGGTGGCCCTTACATGGCTGTTATAACCGTTACATTTTATATATTTTTTTTTATCACTTGGTTTTACTTGAAATTAAAGAATATGGTATTTCAATTTTTTTTTTTTTTTGGAGGACACGTTAAGGGAGTTATAGTATGTTACTTAGTCATATAGCTACTTTAACATTTACTTTAAACCCTTAAATTATAAAATGTTCGTGTCTTAAAATTCAATATTAAATAATTCTATCCATGTTTGTAGCTGGTAGATATATCCTGTTTTTTCATTAAGTTAAAATATAATTATGTGTATTTAGTAATAAAATTATTGTATATGAATTATTTGTCACACAAATTTAACGTGTTTTATAACAGATTGTTTTTTACTATACATTATTAGAACCCTTGTGCTACCAGCTCTGTCACAGAGAAAAATAAATTTCCAAAATTTAATATTCAATATCCTGGGTTTCAAAAGTACTTGTACCAATATCGAAGAGAGTGTGCCTGTCCTTGTTTACTGAATAAATTTTTCAAATAAGAGGGACCCGATAAAGTCTGGTGTCAATAGCCCGTTACTCAATCCTGGAAAAGGTCCCTGTCCCTTTAAACAAGGCCGCAATTCTTCGGGCAAATTGGTCTCCGGTCGACACCTGGGTCATTTCCCTATAGTCTGAAATGCTAATTTAGAAAAAGAAAATACTGCCCGCTTGTGGCCCCAGTGCTAAATCTCTGGTAGATTGAAGGGCTAAAAGCGTAAATTATTGTTTCATCAACGTCTTTTAACACAACGAATATAAAGAAAATCAGCACAAATTAGCTTTACTAATTTTATGTAAGGTCTATATGTACATATAGAGTACATAATATTCATCTGGAAGCACTCAAACTTTTGATTGACTAATATACTCAGTTTAACCTTCGGAGAAAACCGAATAAACAACTTGACCATTTCGTGCTGTTCTAAACCAATTTCATGGGGAAATTTCACTGATTATAAATTGATAGGCCTAAGGAGCAAAGTAAGTTTGAAAGAATTTAATATGAGATCGATTGGTATAAATTTTGAATAAGTATGGTGTGTTCTGTCTTCAACTCCTCATTCAACCCAGTTATATCCTAATGACCCATGAATTTTTTTTCTTATCGAACTTCAATCACCATTGATTTTTTGCACCATATATTACGCGAATATCTATAACCAATATTATCTTTATTTAAAACTATAGTCAGTAAAAAGAATTTTTGACTAGCATGCAAGAGATGTTTAAGTATTTCTTGTTTAATCTATATTCTTCTTATTGCCTGGGTTGTGGTCAAAAAAGGTACAAAATAGTAGAAAAACTATTAATGTTAACCAAAACTTTGTAGGGCCTTGTCAGTGCTAAATGAAAGCAAGTATAATAAATAAATAT
This sequence comes from Halyomorpha halys, assembly GCF_000696795.3. Taxonomy (NCBI): domain Eukaryota; kingdom Metazoa; phylum Arthropoda; class Insecta; order Hemiptera; family Pentatomidae; genus Halyomorpha; species Halyomorpha halys. The sequence goes on along the minus strand of NW_027106006.1, from coordinate 758,603 downwards.
ACAAAGAAAGTAAGAGAATATGCAAAAAATATTTTTTGTTAAGAAACAAAATTATAATCTTAAGTTAAAGATGGATTTACAGGACAGTATAAATATAGGTTTATAGGAAACTAATTACTAATAAATACAGCCAAGACTGATAGAATTATAAATAAAAACTAGAGTAATAAATTGTTGAACAATACTTATAAAAAAGATGGTAAACAGATAGGTGAAGTTTGTTAAATAAAGTTACCATTTCACCTACTTTTTTTGTTACCATTTTTAATAAGTATTGTTCTACACATTGTTGCTCTAGTTCTTTATTTACAATTCTGCCACTCTTGGCTGTATTTATTAGTAATTAGATTCCTTTCTACCAATGTTCATACTTTCAACTTTAGCTTTTTTTTGTCTTCATATTCTCTTAGTTTCTTTGTATATTTCTTCTAATATTCTGTCACTTCTTACTATGTTTGTATCTCGTTTTCATTTAGCCCTGACGAGACCCTGCAAAGCGGAACGAAACGTTGGTAATATTAAATTTTTTTTTTTATCAGTTTGTAACTTTGTTGACTGCCACCCAGTCTACTTTCCTACAATCTACTTCATACGGTCAACTATATTCTTCCAATATATTCTTTTTAATTTTATGAATGTATTGATAATGTAGTAATAACTCAACAAGGTAAGGTGAAATTTGAATTAATCTAAAATATTGAAACAATTCCTATCAAAAGCAACTGTACACAGCATATGTTAAATCATAGATGCAAAACAAATAAAGTATATTTCTAAGCAGTATCACTTTAACCATTATTCTTGGATCCTTTCTAAGAGTAAAATGTGTATATAGTATGTTTATCTGTGATTTATTATCATTTTCTAATCAAACGAATCCATTTTAGATCTTTGGAGTTGATACCGAAAAACACAATCGAACTCCCATTACCAATACACTAGAATGCATTTGCGTAAAAAGCGTCTAGAGTGCTTAAGGCATAAATAATATAAAAATTATTAGGCTAACTGAACATAGTGGTAAATTCTTTAAATAATAACTAATCTGTATTTAATAATGGTAAAAGAGGATTCTTTATTATTTTCTATCACAATCAGAAAACACCTTTCAATAGTTTAACTCTGTATTTTATACCATAGAAGGAAAACATTAGCGATTAATGAGAAAATTGGAATAAATTAATATACATATATGCTCAACTGTGCTCCGAGATAACAGTTTTTTGCTCCCAAGTTAAAATGGGGAAAAAAAAATGCAAAGTTGACCAAAACTTTGAAATAAACGAACTTAAAATTTTAAACAAAAAAAAATTCTGAACTACAAGAGCTCCGCATATTTAAAGCAAAATGTTGAAAAGGGAGAGTAAGGGAACACATAGGGACGATAATAGGACATGTTTATGTATGAGGCCAAGGGAGCTATGAAATATTCCCTCTCAGTTAGAGCTTACTATTAAAGGCAATTATTCAAATGGGCGGAAAGTTAGTTGTGGATTCGGGGCAGAGTTTGCTTCCCAGTGCCGTATCTCGGTCTCCTGGTCTCCTCAGCTCGAAGGTCTCCTCAAGTATGTAATGAGCAATGAAAAATATGTTTGGACAACCTAGAATGACGAAGGGAGATGGACACTTTGATCATTTTTCATAATTTCATTTTTTTTTTTATTTGAATTCTTCATGAGATTTCATGGCTGAAATCGTCGTTGAAAATACTGGTTGACAGTTAAATGCTAAATGTGAAATATCTATATTTTTGGAATGCTAGCCAAATCAGAATCCTGGAAATGAATTTCGTCATTATTAAATAATCTATCTTATTTTCTTTGTTTCTTATTATTCTTATTGGTACAAAAAACAGCTAGGTATCAGACTTGGTATTATTGGTCATGGTAAATAAAACACATAAAATCGGTACGATAACGAGGGCCGTTGTAGCTCAAATACCAGTTTATTGGGTGACACCGTCAGGGCAGTGTACTACTTTGCAATGATAATGGCCTGGTTAGGAGCCTCTTGTCAAACATTTAAATTTTATTTCACTTTTCAAGCTGATAAAATTGTTCAAGGTTTCGCACGTTAATTGAACATATTCACCTAAATCATCAATTCGTGTTTCGTGATTCGTGTCGTCATAAATGCATTTCTCTTGACACACCAATATTTCGAAAACGACACCTCTGAATTATACAAGAGTTGAGGGAATATTAGGTTTTAGTTTAAAAGTCGTTCAGGAATAAATTTTATCAAATTTCATCCACTACTCATTTCTTTTGTATGTGAACTTCAAAGTTCCATAAATTTTACTTTTGTCAACCACAGACCTTTCAATGCAAACAACCAAAATAGTATGGTAGCTTTGCTGACCTATGTTTTTAAAACCATGCACAGTATCGTTGTATAGGTATATTCCCAGAAAATGTATGATGGTCAGAAATGTGGTAGGTTAATGTACAATATCGTTTTAGGAAAGATTAATCTATACTACACCTACATCCATATAAACTACACCCAATATCTGACAGTCAAATATTTGTAGAAACATACCTAATTAGATTAGTCATATGATTAATACTAAATCTTCAAAGTAATGAGAGCTAAAAAAATTAATGAAGTAAGGGCTTATGCAAAAACAACTTGCGAAATAAAAAAAAATAATGTTCAGTGACTATAAAAATAGTTCAACGGTTGAATTTTTTTTTTTTTTTATAATAATTACTGATTTCTCTCATTGTTTAATTTAGAAAGTTTATTATGACACCTTAGCGTTCCTAATAGCACCAGTTAGTATAACAGATCTAATTTCGCACAATGTCTAGTTAACTCCTCCGAGAACTAACAGACAATTATGAGAAACAACATCTTAGTTCTGAAAGCTACGACCTGGCTAGTATTTTCTCAAGTTCCTGCATTAACCACGTAATTAATGGAAAGCGGGACAGCTCTGATCTCAGTCTAATTATAGAAAGTTATAATTGTCAAAATTAACTTTAAGTCAATAATAATAAATTAAACAGTATATTTATTATGTATAGAAAAAAAAATTAAACGGGGCTGCAAATAAACACTGGAACATTTTTATCATTTTTTATAATTTTATTTTATCAATTGTATATTAATTCACTGTTATTTACTGATAACCGATTGCCACACCCTTGAGCTATTAGTGCGGGTTTTCCCTACAGGTCAAACATGCTTTTCATTGTCTGAAGTGTAAAATAAATAAAGGTTTGAAGTGCTTCTGCTTCAGTAACAAGAAATACTAAATCAATATTTGAATAGATACTAAGACAAAATGAGGAAGCTGTGAAGATATTATATCTCTTGTAAAAGGGCAGCAACCTCAGATTTTTAATAAGTGCAGATGTATAACAATAAATAATTTTTTTAAAAAGGATAAAATTATTTTCAAAAAAAGGAAAATATATTACTGTACTACCAAGTTGTAAAAAAATCTTCATGAATAATTTATTTTCCAATTATTTGTCAAATTTGATCTTTTTTTTAACAGATTACTAATTAATCATTTATTCATGGATTGTAAACCGTTCATGATTAACTTTTTAGCTCTAAATATTCCGTCAGGGAATATTTTTGAATGATGAAGATCTTAAACTATACTGTCATATACGAGTAGATACAGATGTAAACACATTATACAGTATATTTTGTTTTTTCTAACATATTTCAAAATTAATTTTTATAGAAGCAAGAATTAAGCGACCTGCTCTTAACAACTCACTACACCCCTCCCTCCAGGTGCAGAAACCCCGAAACACCTCGCTGACGGTACCCGATTTTGATTATGACAAAGCCTTTGATACCGTCAGGTGATCCCCCCAATCTCACACAAGTCAGTACTCGACGGGGAGCTTGCAATAACAGAACACACCCTAATAGCGAGATACAGAAGGGTCCATTGATGAAGACATGGATTCAATTTTTTTTCTTTTATCCCCGACCCTCGACACGAGGGTGACCTTTGTGCCGTTCAGGGTGCTGTTATAATCGAACATATGAATCGATATTGCAGATCATTAAACCGGCAAAACGGCGAATCGATTATTTTTTTTTTGCTCTGCGTGGACGTATCCCTAATCAGTGTAATTGACGTTCATCCTAATAGTTCTCACATTTCCCAGGGCATATTGTTAGGAGCGGTCGGCCCTATGCCGTCACTAATAGCACTAAGTGGTTGCAGTTGTACCCTATTTTCATAATAACGAATCCAATCCCTTTTATTTATTATTACATTAATAAATATTGAATGTTAAATTCCTTCTCTGACATCGTGTATTTTCAATTTTTCATGTTAACATTGAAAATAAAATCACCCATAATGGTCACAATATTACATATGTTGCAGATATGATCCAAAATATATATGGACACTGTAATCCTGTAAGCTGAAAAACTACAACGTAACTTTTTTTACCAATCTATTGTCTACAATAATTTAATAATCTTTATTACTTTAGTTGTCTTTTGCTCTAAATTAGTAATCATTATACTTTAATTATATTTATAACTTAATGTTTCATTTTACAATGGAAAGTACTGTAAGAATATGTATTTAATTAGTTTATACTATTTGTGATTTACAAATATATTTCTGAGAGGGCGGAAGACTCATAAAATTGATAAAATAGGACAAATATTTTATAGGCTTTAGAAAATTTTAAATGTCTGATTAAGGCTACTTTTTTTGGCTACTGTTTGTTACAATGATTAAAATTATAGCGAGTAGGTTGGTCGATGTACGACATGTCACAATCTCGTGATCTCCTCTTGAAAAAAGGCAACACAAAAAAAAGGCAATCCATAATTTTTAAAATAATAATAATTTTTTATATAGAAAAAACTAATAATAGGTTATTACTTGCAACATTATACTTTTTTTATTTTTTTTATTTAATGTGATTTACAACTGTACAAATAATAAATGCAATAAGTAAATATGTTGTATGTTACATTTACAGTTGAAAATCTTGGGAAGAAACCATCCATTGGTGGTACTTTAAGCATTAATTTAAATCAGAAGGCCCCGTGGCCATCTTTTTTTCAGACGCCTCGCAAGATTATCAGTGATTGTTAAGGATGAGAGATTAAGAATTAATGGGTTAGGATGGGTAAGGAGTTGGGAATGAAAAGACGCATATTGGGCCAAATCTGCAACGAATGGGATGTTAAGGTCTTTGTGGATGAGTTTATTTGAAACGTTATAAGGAGTATCAAGGATTTTGGATTGGATGGTTTTTGTATGGAATTTGATATGCCTTATCTGGCCTTATTATAGTCATGTAGATCGGTCTTTTGTAATGGATTGGCAATTTAGACCGTTTGTCTAGTAAATGTTGCAATAGTTGGAATCTACGAGCAGTTTCTTGTCATTTTAGTCTTTTATGAGGATTCCATATCAGTCGTTTGTCGAGATGTAGTCCTAAGTAACGGATCTGTTCGACAGGAATAAGTGGGGTATTATTAAAGGATACTGTAGGGCAAGAGGTCATGGGTTTACGTCGAAGGGTAAATGTGATTTGGTGGGATTTATTGGAATTAATTTTAATCCTCCAGTTTTGGCACCATTCTTCAAGGGTGGTGGTGTGGAATTGGAGGGTTTGGGATACAATGTAAGGGTCATTGTTCACTGACAATAGACATGTGCTATCGGCATACGTGGTGAGGATAGTGTTAGGATGGGTTGGGATGTCAGCTGTGAAAACTGTATAAAAGATAGGACCAAGGATACTACCCTGAGGTACACCAGCAGACTGACGGAATAGGGATGAATAAGCACCGTTATAATTTACTTGAAATAATCTGTCGGAGATAAGAACGGATAATGAGGAAGTATGTATGGGGGAGGCATTTACGGATCTTGTATAGCAGTCCTGGGTGCCAGACTCGATCAAAGCCTGTTCTACATCAAGAAAGACTCCCGAGCAGTACATTCTGCGCTCTAATGAAGACGAGACAACATCAACCACACGATGGCATTGCTGGATAGTGGAGTGGGATGTTCGGAAACCAAACTGGTGATCTGGGATTATGTGGTTGGAATCAAGGATAGGGTACAGGCGTCTTAAGATGAGTTTCTCAAGGATTTTGCCCATGATAGGTAACAAAGTGATAGGACGGTAGGAGGATGGGTATTCAGGCGGCTTTTGAGGTTTGGGAATCATTTTGATTATGGATAATTTCCATGGGTCAGGAAAATAAGTGGATCTAAGTACAGCATTGTAGATGTAGGTGAGGGATAGAACAGATTTTCGAGGAAGATGTTTTAGAATATGGGATGTAATTAGGTCAAAACCGGGAGATTTGCGGATAGGTAAATTCTGAATGATGTTGGATATTTCTGAAGGATGAAATGCTTTAGGAGGAAGGGTCATTTGGAGTGGAATGTTTAAGTCTTCTTCAATGTATTCGATGTGGGTTGGATTAAGAATGTTATGGTGTGGGTCAAATGTTTTTGAAAGGTGCTGACCGAATACCTTAGTTTTTTCATCGTCTGATTTAGTCCATGTTTGTGATTCAGTAAGAAAAGGGTGATTAAAATTTTTGAAGTTAAGGAGCTTCTTAGTGGCCGTCCATAAAGATTTGTCAGTAGTCATGAGGTTTTGAGTTAAGTTAGTTAAATTTTGTATTTTCAATTTTTTAAGTTCTGGAGTAAATATAAATTTAAATCTTGAATTATCATACATAAAGACCTTAATGTTCCCTATGTAACCGATCTAGCCCGAACCAGATATCACTCCTTTCTTTACAAACTCCCTAACCACTCAAAACCCCTTAGTTTCTAACATTCCATCCTCTTCCATTCCTGACGATCCTCCGAGGCGCCTGAAAAGAAGATGGCGACGAGACCAGCTAATGTAAAATGTCATTAGTGTTACCAATGGGTAGTTGCTCTACACGCCTGTAACACTCCATTTTAACTAAGATCAAATTTTCTCAGTGTATTATATAATATACAGTTATAAATTCCAATAAATATATTTTTAAAAAATCTTGAATTAAACTTAATATCTGCACTCGTGGTGCTGTAATCGTCTCACAGCCTCATTAATATATTTAGAGTACTCCTAGCTGATTCAAAAATTGTCGGATTGTAGCTATACTTATTTAAACATTTTGCATGACACCATGATTATTTTAATTTGAGCATTTCAGTGGTGTCTTTCTTAAGAGGAAGATAAGTCCTATTCTTAAGCAACTATTTTCAATAGAAATAAACAGAATATTATAAGAAAACATTTTTGACAAGATAACGCAGTTTGTTGTTGAAAATCTTTATTTAATTCTGAAATAATGATATTGTCATTGTATTTTCGAAATACGTAATGTACAATCAATAATCATTCAAATTTCGGGCTACTATTCATTCGTTAACTCACTACATCATTTAAAAAAAAAATACTTTCAATTCACTCCAATCTAGACATCACACTCGCCGAAAAATCTCTAATGAAGGTTCGATGACAAGAACAAACAAGGGCGGGCAGTTTGGGTCGGGTCCATTAGACTAACAGTTGATAATGAGGAGACCAGACAAACAGAGGCTCCTGCTCGGTCCAAACCTCTCTTCTGTGGCACCCATGGCACTCCAATACCTTTAGTGCTCTGAAAGCATCCGATGATTACTTAGGATGTTCTAAAATTGCTCAGCTGAAGTTGTAAATATACACAAGATTGCCTTTCTAATTTTATCCTCTTCAATTAAAAGAAAAACTGTACACATACGTCCAGATTTAACTCAATTTATTGTAGTTTTATTTTTAATTTCGTAGAATAAAAATAACACAATGCATGCACAATGAATGAGTGATCAATCTGTCCCGTAAGTATGATTCTGTCAATATTGTCCTTCCATGCCTCCTCCATATTCTTGTTATACGAAAAGTGGTTAAATACAGGGACATTGATACATGAGCTAAACGGAAGAAAAAAACTACAATAACAGCTCTATTAGGACTCATATTTTAGCCAATTTATTCTCCTTTAAATTATGTTCTGTTAGGTTTATTAATATTGTAAGTAGTATAAAAGACATAGAACTCTAAATTAACTAAGTGAACTATTATTTAATACAAAAAAAGACCCTTGAATATGCTGAAGATGTAGGCATAGTTGGAAGATCCCTCAGAGCTATATCAGATTCTTTTCTTGCTCCTAAAGGTCCTAAAAGAAGACTGAAACTCTAGATTAAGAAATATAAGATAAAATATTTTATAATAGGAGAGATAAAAACGTATGGCAAAACGGTCCGAATAGCAACGTATTTATCTGAGATAGTGGATAATTCCATTGGTCATTTGAAATAATTAGTATAATTACAGCTTTGGGCAGTGGTTCTGAGGCATTTTAGAAGTAATATCTTTGCTCTAAATACCTAAACTCTTCTAAATAAAACATTAGCCTGCTTAGTCCTAGGTTATGGCTCGGATACAAAAAGTTTTCCCTCTATCTTTGGTCCAATCAGCGTTAAGAAAGGGCTGAAAAAAAGGGTCAATAAATAATTAAATTTGTCCATGAATGATGTGGCGATGCAATGTGATGCAAGACACATAGTTTAGGATCCAGAACCTAAAGGCATCAACTCAAGATCAAGAAAACTGGCGGAAGCTCAAAAATCATCCCAGGCTCGGCAGAAGATTGCCGTGTCGCAGTAGGTATGGATGATTGCAGAAATACTTGATTTTTGGGTTGTATGGTCGACATTTCTTGCACTTTCATTGTTATTGGCTTTCACAAGAAGAAAAGCTATCCTGCATTTCTAGAGAGTTGGTCTCCATTAAAATCAAAATTCAATTTAAAACGTTTATTTAGTTAGATGTCAGCGTTTAAGTTAGGAACTTGCTTCTACATTTACGAATGAAATATGCTATTTTACAGTAGTAATGTATTTTAGTTTCTTATGACAGGACAAGATTTTTTTTAATTATTAAAAAAAAATTCTTTATTTTTTTACAGCAAAATGGGATGGTAGCAGCATGGTAACACGCCTGTCTGCTAACGCACAAGTTGCAAGTTCGAGTCCCCGGCCCTATCCGGGATTTTTACTATCATATATTTATACAATACCTCCCCCGGGAATTTGTGAGACCCGTTAGCCAATTGGTGGAACTCAGAAAAATAGGCTTGGGAGTGACGAACCCACCCTATGAACACTACGTCAAGAAACAGGCGAGGTATTTTCTTAGTACATCGCGCGAGGCCTTGGATCTCCACGGTCTGTCGCACCAATTAATAAACAAACAGCAAAAATTATTTAAAGTGTGAACAAGAAAAACAGGGGGTTTATATAAAACAAGAACCAAGTACTTGAGATAAATTATGTTATCAATGAAATGTTCTAAACCAAACAAAAAGGATTACATACTAAATGTAAACTCTACAGTGCATTTCTTTGCAACAACCTAAAAGAGATAAATCAATACATAACTTCTTAGTAGTTTTGCATATACAGTAGAAAAAGGAAGGTAGCCTCAGGGAAGTTATATATATCGGGTAACAACCAAATTTAAATAACTGTTGATTAATTTATTTCAAAAAATTCTCAAACAAAAATAAATAAATATTAAAATAAAAAAAAAAAATAAAACTAATACAGTTCCGTTTTAGTTATATTGTGTTATCCTTAACAATATATCGCCCAAGGTTCTGATGACAAACAAGACAGGAATATCTAAATGGCGAATTGCCCGGAGCATTGGAACTTAGCGATCACAATAGGAGAAAGATATGAGCCCCGTAGAACGGTAGAGAGACGAGAAGAGTACAGAAGGAAGAAGAAGAACTAACAAAAGAAGGCCCTCAGCTGAGCTGTTAGCAGGGCAACAAGAAGAAAACCTCTGAATCAACACTTTCTCAGATGTCTCTCTCTTTTGTAAAACTTTGTCACGTTCTGTCTTTGTCGAGTCCTTGTCTCGATAAACACCGGCTCAACTCTCGAACCTTTCTGTAATATCTAGCTACATTCTATAATATAGCTATATGTATGTATCAATAAATATTCTTACATCTATATGTTTAAATGGTTTATCAATTATAAAAATACAATTAAAAATTAACTAGAAGTAAAAAAAACCATTACTAATAGTATATACTGGTTCTTAGAAGACAAAAAGCTTTCGGATTACTTTCTCCCAAGAGTGCATAAAGCGGTTCAGAAATCCAAAAGTCATATGTTCTCTAGCCTTCAAAACTTATCCAATATTTTTCAAATGTATTAATTTTTGACAATATAATTCTTCAAAACGTCGGACTGGAGTTAAGTATTTAGGTTTAAGGAGTCAGTGTAAAATTTAACTATATTTATAAAATAAAGTACGACTCGTTATACAGTTCTCTCTTTTTTTTTTATAAATAAACTAAAAATGAAATGTTTTATTATATGATCTACACACTTTTAATATTTTTTTAAAAAAACTACAATTGCCTGCCTTAAGGCAATAAATAAATATATGGATATAAAATAAATACGAAGATTAAGAGTATTATATTTTTATTCCTACATTTTTGGCCTTTAAGGCAATTTAAATTTTTTTTCAAACCTCTTTATGTTTTATATGGTTACAGAACACATAATAATATAATACAATACAATAAAAAAAAAAGGCAATTTTAAAATTTTAAAATTTATGAACATCATGTATTTGACAGTATTTTTTTTTTTTATGGGACTAAGTGTAAGCAAAAAAAATTACTCCATTTATAGAATATATTACATGGAATTTAAAGTAATGATGGTAATTTATTAATGACTTAGTTACACAATCCTTGTCATTATTTATTGTCAGATGAATTAAATCTATCTGCTGATAAAATACCAATTCATGTTCCAAAACGATCCTTTTACATCCTTAAAATATTATTGTATACTATAAAATTAAAAGCAACTTACTGCATTAAAATAGTATAAACAGATGTTTAATGTACTTGTAGTTTTAGCCGATGAGAATAAATTACAGGATTATTCATGAGTGAATGGCGATATCTCTGAGGTTGATAGTTGAAGTCCTCATCAACACATAAAGTGGTATTTATTTTCTTTTTCAATTACATTATTGCCTGCAACTAGTAGGAATCCGAACATTTTTAGAATTGTGGAAATTAACCATTCCATGGAATTTAGATTTTTCCGAAGCTTTGAAATAGTAATGCTTCAAACTGAATTAATTTATCTTATAGCTAATTTCATGTTATTACTTAGTTGATGTATTTTTCATGACAAGCAGGAAGCTAGTGATAAAATATCTAAAAATAAAAATAATGTAAAAAACTGTAAAAATTGAATTATCAATAATACAAGCAGAAATGATAAATAAAGAATTCAAATTTTCTATTAGTAGGTACTGGTTTTTACCCTGGTTGGTTGGTTGTTTCGAAATAAGGCGTAAAATCCACTGCTCATCAACGCCTATACCCTATTCATATATATATTTAATCTTCCAGTATATATATATATATATATATATATATATATATATATATATATATATATATCAACGTACGTTAGTCGTTTAAAAATTATAACAATATGGAACGAAAAACGAGTAGCTTCAATTTTAATAACTAACTTATAGATACGTCAGTCTATAAAATTATGATGGACCTAAGTACAAGTTATCACCCAATAATATTACTGTAGGCCATAAATAAATTACTATCACTATAAATAAATAAATTTCTATACTAAAAAGACATTTTTCTGCTAATGACGAGTCCATCTAGATGAAAATCATTTTTGCTCTATCCAGAGGACTTGATATATTTTTAAACTGAGACATCTTATATATTGAATCTTTAGAAGCCTTTCCTTATCTTGAAATAAATACGCTTTGTCTCCGTCATTACTCGTAATGAATAAAGAGTAGACCTTTCATAAGTTTGTATATATGGAATCTTGTAACACTAAACATATAGAATATAAAAACTATGATAAAATCTATAAATAATATGATAATGCAGTCGTGATAACAACCAAACATTTTTATAATAAATGACTAAGCATAATAATAATTAAATCCAAATAATATCTTTTTGGAAAATGTAGTGATTAGAAATTAATATGGACAAATGAGAATAATATGATATACGAAGAAAATTGGATATTAGAAAATTAAACGTAATTTTTTTTTTTTTTTAAATGGGGTCAGAAAGAGTTTAAAATTTACAAACAAGTTGAGCCGACTCCTAAGGTCAAAAGTTTGCTGTATTAGGAGAAGTAAATTTTCACCTAAAAGGAATAAATAAGCCGAATACTCCATATCCGAAGACTGGTCATTACCTTTCAACCCCGGCCATCTGTTGCATCGGCTCTTCCTCTCTCCCCCTCCGCGACGTAGAACAGCCCCAGGAGATTGCAGACCTTTTTCCCGAACCCCTTGAAATATGATAGGTCGGCTCCTACATCTGCTGATTTTCGTTACTCTTCTTCGGACCCTCCTATCGTTTTAGTACCTTCCATTGAAGACTCCTGTCAGCTACTTACAGAATCACTAACTTACTACCTGGCAAAGATGATTCACATTTCGTTCCGGAAATAAAAACAACATTAAAATCACAGTAAGATATTATTCCGTACAGACGATAGTAATTATTATGATAATTGCCTAGTTTACCATGATGTACGTTTAGTTTCAACTGATTTCCAGATTTAGGCACTATTTCAATAACTATCGAATTATCGAATTTTTTTTCTCGAAGACAGCTATTAGTAATTAAAGACGTGATTAGTATATGGCTTTACGATAAGATAAGACCTAGCATAACTCTGGGATTTCAAGATCAGTTTTGTTGTTTAATGTAGAAATCTGTTTTTAACACACGAATACAACAGACAATAATAACAATTATACAATAATGACTAAGAATCTCATTCCATATTGTATAAATATATATATCTTATGTAAGTATTACTTGTCGGCACCGTATGAAGGAGAACTCCAGTAGAAAAAGTAACGCTAATGTATAGTGCTATCATTGGAATATGTAAATTCAAAATTAAATTAAATTTTTTATCAATAGTTGGCACTATTCAACCAAAGAAATATATTCTTCGTAAAAATATTCGTTATTACAATACTGATTTTTTTTTTAGTAGTTATGGCTTTTTTCCCTACATAGATTTCCGGCGTTCTTCAGTTCATCATATGCACTTAGTCATGTACTCTTATGAAAGAAATAGATATGTTTGAAGTAAATCAATCTTTATTCTGGGACAGTTGGTCATCTAAGATTAACTATTTAACAATTTAGGACAATTTTATCAGCTTTTGTTTGGCTGCATTAACATAATAAATTAATTAATACATTTTGAACATAACTAAATAAATTTATTACAATATTTATATAAAATAAAATATGAACAAAAACACAGATTTATCTATGCTTGTCGATACAACAGCACGTGAACTTGTAAATAATATAAAACAATTTTTAATGAGGTGTAGATAAATGTTGTTGTTATCTCTTTTGTTCTATAGCCCTGATGAAGACCTGAAACTCAGGTCGAAACGTAGGCATAAAATAAATAAACATGGTTTTGTTTATTTATGTTGTTCTTTGCTGACCGCACCCCCCGACAAACTTCTTCTAGAAAACAATTTTTATATTACTTACAAGTTCACGGAAGTTTGATAGTCAAGGAGATGAGTATATTATTGGTGGTTGAGTGATCTTAAGAAGGAAACGTTATGGATGGATATGAGTAAGGAGTTTCAAAATAAGCTAGGTCGAGGAGAAAATGATTTTTCTAAGGAGGCAGTTCTATAGGCGAATGGATAATCGCTGGGTGAGGAGGTCTGTGATATAGAAAAGTGTTTTGGATGTATAACATAAATTTAACGCGGATAAAGCTAATGTTTACCAAAGCCTCGATAATTACCGTTACAGCTTTATGTTAGTAAAGTAACGAGACTGGTGTGTCACCTAAGATCAAAGTGATTTTATCTACTTATATAAAGATGTACAATGTATAACTCGCAAACTCTACTGACTTCCTTCCATTTAAGTCCTATATAGACTGTAGGTAGGCTTTATCCCTGGAACAGTAAATCTTGATTTGCCTTATACTAGTTGATCGACCAACTTGTTCTGTTCTTTTTTCTTTCTTCTTTTAACCCTCTTTATCTACCTAATCCGACTGGACAGACCAAAGCTACTGGCAACGCTAAGCCAGCCGTCAACTATTTCACTTCTCGTAAGCCCACGCAGTAACGTATACTTCTCTGCTATGCACTAAATGAAGAGGTAGGTACTTCTGAGAATCCACTTGCACATTTGACAGAACCTAATCTAGGAAGCCACTTTTTCCACCCATCTTAACTCTTCCACACCTATTTCTTCATAGTGTCGGGCTTAAAGATTGTTTTTTAGCAAGCTTATAGTTAAAGTTTAGTAAGCTTCATATGTAAGTCTTCTTAATATTTGTTTTCCACCTGATTTTTCATCCGTAACAACAATAGCAAGTGGACTTAGTCGTCTTTTTTGCCGACTTATGACATCTATCAAAATTCTACGACTAACCAAGGTGGGAGTGTGGTTATTTATTCGGGACCACCGAAAAATAAATATTAACTGGCCTTCATAGCAGCCTCAATTCTGGCCTGGCCGGTAGACTTTTATTTCGTAGTGGCCCCACGAAATGAAAACTCGACCCTCACATGGTAAGAATAGGATAGTTATGTGTACAATAAACTTCTCCCTCCATAAGTCAAATATGTCTAGGGGATAAAAAAACCAAACAAAAAAACTGGTGAAATTGGGGATAAGATTGGGAATCAATATTCCTACTAACTAGTGTAATGATCTTAAAAATGGCCACATATATCGACCAATTAGCATTTTAAATAAATGTATTAATGATAAAGTAATAAATTATTAAAGGACATGTAATGCGGTTCCGCACGAATCTCCTGTGTTCGGCGACTGCTTGTATCATTTTGATAAATTAGATGGTAAGTTCTTGATGTTCCAAATATGTATTTCCTTACTACTCTATATTTAACTTTTCAGATTCAGTCGTTAAAATAAGAAATTCTATCAAAGGGTTTCGTAATGGTACTTTTATTGAACTGAGAAATGTTACTGTGTATTTTCACATAATTTTTTATTCAATATTTTTTACTAGAATAACTATTGATCATAATTGGCTTAGCTCTGAAAATAGTAATAGTGTTCCAGGTTTTCACTAATATTAACACTGTTTCATTTTCCGAAAAAAAATCCTGACCAAGATAAGTACAAAAAATATACTCTTCCGAAAATTGTTGAAATAGACCTTTTTACTTGAGACAACATTATCTAAAAAAAAATTAAATAAGAGAAGAAATACAGAATACTGTTTTCTTTTTATCTTTAAAAAATAAATAATTTTATTTTCTTAACGGTGTTGATTCTTGAAACGAAAAATAGGTGAGCATCTCGTTTATAATTGACATTTTCCTTTTTCCTCTGTCCCTACCAGATATGAAATATTTAAGGAGCTCATTTCCTATTCCTCTAGAGTTCATTTCAAATTTATCGTCTGATCTATGCAAAGCAGTTACTAAAAAAAATAAAATATTGATTTTATAATATGGTCTGTCACATTTCATCCCCTGCATTAATTTATTTTTTATATTAGTATGCGTTAACCATTTTATTTTCTTGTAATCAATTTTATATTGATAAGTTTTATATACAATTTAATAAACATAAATTGTAATAATATTTACCCATGTGAATAATTCACATAATATCCTGGCCATTTGCTATGACAATATTGTGGAAGTGAGTTGAGAATCTGCCATTACATTCTCCTGTCGGCCGGTTCGAATCCTATTCTATTTAGAACTAGATTCAAGGAATAGGCTCAATCTTCCCACTCTGGTTTGAATAGCTTGGTCACAAGTACAATTGTCCGGTTTTCCTTTTCTAAGCTAGATAACAAGTATTTATTAAGAAAAGGTGTCTTATTTTGGAAAGTATTAACAATGATCAGTCTCATTGTAAAAAATTGTTATTATGTTCAAACATGTTTCATTGAAAAACAAAAAAAAAAAAAAAAAAAAACCAAAAGCGGATTTTCAGATTTCTTTTTTAATTTCTTCTCTTATATATTTTTAATTCGTTGTTTCAAACAGATTTTTTTGAATATTTATTAATAAATACTCAAAAAAAAATTAATAATAAATACAGTATTATAATAGAAAATGTGATCATCAGTTATTTTTTAACTGTATGTGTTCATTAACTTATATTTCGACATTTCTTTTTTGTATTCGTTTTTCAAATGACTTTATAAAATCTACCATTTACCTTACTCAAAAATGTATACTTTTTGAGTTAGGTGTAAATAAAGTTTTCTTTTCTTCCTAATTTTTAACGGATTTTCCCATGGTTTTATTAATCATATGAAAGCTAAAAGCCTTTAAGAACAGGACTTAAGGCAATTTTATTGTATATAGTCTAATGGTCAAGCAGGTTTGGTTGTCTCCAGAAAATCTTGCTAAAGGATGCTCGAATTTTTCACATACGTTGGGTCGAAACCCTGTAAAACTTTAAAAGAAGCTATAATATCGGACTCCTCTTTCAAGAGATTTAATATTTTTTGTTTTATTAAGGCTTTAGGACAGTTATTATACTTTTCCATGTTCTTCATAAATCATCGAACTTAGGAAAAATGAAAGCTCTTACCTACCTCCATTTTGATGGTAGTAAGAAACACTTTTTGTCAATTGCGTTGAAGATATCTTGTTAGGCTACAGCCTGGGTGTCCTAGGGACGCTCTTGCACTGTACCTAGATTACGCTGGATTTTACGGGTGTATATTTTGGGCGTGTAAACACTGTGTAGGTTGGTAGTTTAATAAGGAAAAGAATAGAAAATTGAAACATATCTATAAATGAATCGGAAAATAAACAAAAGAAGTTTTAAGGTAAACAAAAAATATTTAATAAAATAAAGGTAATAATAAGATGAATATTATGAATCATGAATAGAACAAACACATGATATATCCTTTAAAACTTGAATTGAAATAATGAGAACTAAATTAAATAAAGAAGAGCTAACATTAACCATTAAATTGGATACAAAACTCTACAAAATTAAAACTTAACCTAAAAGCTCTTGAAAATAAATCAAGGTAAATTACAAGTTACTTGATGGAATGAATTACTAAAATTTAATGACTATTATTACTAATATGAAACTAAATGAATAATATAATGTGAATTCAGCAGAGGTTAAATACTTGATGTGTAGACTGTCAGGTGACTGTAGGTTGATTATCGGAATAATTAGCTGGTGGGTGTACTTGATGAAAATGTTGATGTTGATGAAGATGTAGATATGATAAAGAAAAAGATGATATTAAAATGTAGATAAACTTTAGGTAGAAGAGTAAAGTAAAGGAAAGTAGGTAACATTATACACTGTGCACAGATAGAAAAGAGTTAAGGTTAACAGTCCATTATCTTCTCTCTCCACAATCCAAAGAGGTTACAAGCGCAATAGGAAGTAATCGCATTAGCATCAGAGAGATTTGAGTTAGGAATTTATCAATAATAATTTAAACAGATAAAAGGACAAATCAAGAGCGGCCTTAACGTATCCTACCTAATGATTAGTTTTGATGAAGTTATAAGGAAGAAGTTATGGAAAGGGGAAAAAAACACCTTTGATATAATTCATATTTTATTATGATTCTCGAAGTCTTCCAACATTAAAATATCTCGGAATTTGGAAATAAAATAACTATCAGACATTAAATATTTCATCCGTCGTACCTATCTAATCGGTGAGAAGAATGGAATCGATGTGTATTACCTCTTTCGTAATTAATCGCGAGTGAGAAAATTGGTGAGGCCATCAATAATTAATAGCTGTGCTCTAAATGTAGGCTCTCCACGTAATTGCTGTGTTAATCATTGGGATAACTGGACCCGGTTCTGCCCAGTAGGATATTCTTCAGTCATTGGGCAGTTCGGGGGGATTTCAGGGTGTAACGAATTCTAAAATAAAACTCCGATTTTCAATACCTTTTACCGGCTGGAAATATATTGTACTTAATAAAATACAAAATGTACCCAAAGATATCAATTACAAAGGTAATGAATTATAATAGTTCATTATATCAATATAAGATAAACTTATATTTCTATAACTAATATTTTTAATGTTAAAAACCCAAAATGTATGAAACATACTTTAAATGTAAGTTGTAATTACTACTTTGAGAATTAATCAGTCTGAATTTAAATAGGACACTAAACCTTTTTGTGCTAACTTTTCATACTAAAATATTTGTTAAAAGAAATATTATTGATATATTAACTCTTAAAAAATAAAATAAAAAAAAGATGCTTGAAGTAAAAGTTGGCCAACAATTTCTTTTAGAAAAAGTCAGATTTATTTTAATGCGTCTTTAAAAATTCTTTAAACATGGATTTTTCAACAAATCAAACAATATTTTTTGAATCAGGTTTAGAAAAATTATATTTTGCAGATAGCTATAATATGATATCCGCATTGAATCAGTTTGGATCGCCATTCGTAAAGCGTGCCTAGTATATAATGTTTTAGTTTCCATGATAGATATGTTTATGGACGCTAAATAAAATTTGAGTTACATTTTACTGAATGGATATTTATATGAAGGCCCGACCGAGGGAGAAAAACAATCCTTCAATAAATCAACTTCATAACTGTATAATTTTTCTATTTCTTTGAAAATTTATATTTAAGGGTTTTTAAAGGTGCTAAAAATTAATCTGATTTAACAGTTATAAATAATTAATTCATTGAAATTAGCATTTTCACATCCGTAGCCTTACATAATCATTTTGACAAGACATTTTGAGCTCTTGAAATGTGGAGGACTAATTGCTATTGGAAATTTCCTGGAACTTACTGATGACCCCACATATTCCAACAACCAATGTATAAAACCACTTTCATTTCCACATAGGATTGTTCTAAGATATGAACGGTATGAGGTTTTCTTTATTTAGTGATTTTTTTTTTTAAGGTCAGTATTAAAACCTAATCGAGTTCCTGCAGTGCCATTGGATAAAAGGAATATCCTTCCCTCGGAGCCAGAACGGATTCCAGAAGGAAGATAGGAGCTGCCGTGGCCCCTCCAACAGGTGCCAGCTAATGCGGATAGCTTGTCACCATCCTTCGCGGCAGTTGAGATAAAGCAGCGCCTGTATACCGCCTCCATCTTCACTATCGTCGCAATAGGATAGTTTAAATATTATCATCATGGAGTATTGAATTACTTTCCAAATATGGTGTCCAGGGAAGTAAGATTTGAATAATCATCCTGAAAAGTATTCGAAGAATCTCATATTAAAAATGAAATATATTATTCTTATTTAATGTTAAAATGCTGGTATTTCAGGTATAGGCATTCTGGACGAGTGGTGCTCCTTCTTAATGTTTGAAATGGTCGAATTCGTCTCTATCTTTATTTTGAATGGTCCTGTTTGTTTATAAATGCGTAATTTGAGAAAAACATAAAATATTAGAACTTAACAAGTAGAGAGAGATACAAAATAATTTCACTATTACAATTGCCGACTCGTTAATGTGTAAACTTTATTGACTGCTATCACATTACATTATTTCTAATTTCTGGTTATTGAATGATCGTTGATAACTTAAAGTTACCTGGGAGTATCCCGGTTCTCTAATGACATTTTCTATTACAGTTATTTCTGTTGCTTCTCCTTTTCCAGCCAAATGGACTCCGTGGTCCATCTATGCCTAAAATAGTGCCCATTTTTCGAGAAATGAAGAAAAAAAAAACGAATATTAAGCCAACTGATATCAATATACATACAAATATCCTCTGAATTGTTTTAGATTTGTCGGTTGCGAATGAAATCTACAAAACGAACCGTTGTTGAAATATTGGTGCATCCAGAAAGTAGTTTTCGCATGCTGAAGCGAAATCCTGAACCACTACACTAAACTCCAACTTTCCTCTAAGTTCGGGAAAAATCAAAAGAGCACAGGATAAACTAGATACCAAACAATACAGTTCCTGAAAATTTCGTTAAGTTCTGATTAATGGTTCGATTAATAATACCTGAATCAATTTTGACAGTCGCGTTTCCGAAGCTGTTTCATGATATCTAAAAAATAAAAAACAATTAAAAATTTTCGTTTCTGAGCACACTTAACTGACTTTTTTCCTACTTGAATATAAAGCTACCTTTGGTAGTGAGGAACGATCGAAAAATTGACATTGGATGAAGTTTTAGTATAGAAGCGCCAGATGATTTATACCAATCTAAATATTATTAGCAATAATTCTTTTTAGCTCTGAAATATAAATCATATATTTACAGTATTTTTATCTCTCTAAATATTAAAACTTTGTTACAATAGAATTTCTTCCTTCATATTAACAAGACCACTGCCATGATATATATCTCTCACAATTTTCTTAATCAACACTGTATATAGATGTTTCTCATTGTAATATGCAATAAATTTCGGTATGTTGTTTTTAGGGGCGTACCTCGGAGTGTTAGAGGTTAAGACGCGATAATCAGCTGAAGTAATTAACTGTCCAAACAGAGATGACGCGTTGAAAAAGAGTTCATAAATAAATCAGTGATTAATGAATGAATTCGACGAAGAGCAATAAATGATAATTATTGGCCCCTGAGGCAGATGCCAAAGGAACGAATTTGTTCCTTAATTAACCCAGCCCTTGGTCCTCAGATCAAAGAGGAACTTCTTTTTTACACTAGTAGGGGGTGAGGAGATAGGTCGCTCTGGACACCTCCAATCCCCTTGCGTTATTCGCCTCATTTCTCTTTTACTGGAACTCATTCCTTTAAGCATAGGTTGGGTAGGTACAATACTAGATCTATATTCGTAACTACAATAGATTGATGTATTGTAGCAGTTTAAAATAAATGAATTTAATCCCTCATTTTTTAACCTGAGATATTAGCAGGCTACATACAGCACGTGGACTGCACACAGTTAATTTAATTCAAGTGATAGTATTGCGGTAGATGGGTTTGTAAGCGTTTATTGATGAAGGTATTCCTAAAAAGTGAATTAAAAATGATTCGATGAGTAAAAAGGTCTGAGGGCTAGACCGAAACGTAAGTGGGTGAATAGCATCAAGTCTGATCTAGTGAATTGGAGTTTGGATTAAACGTAACTGGATATAGTTATGTGAACAGTGATTGATATTATCGGCATCCAGCCTTCAGGCTTTCTGAGCCTTTAATTATTAGTATTTATTTATTTATTTCTGGGATCTACAGTTCTTGGAGAAACATGACCTCTCGCATGATCTTCAGCTCACAGGATTTTATACTTTTCGAAACGAATTTCATTAGTTTCGAAACATCAAATGATGGCTTAGATGTGAGGGCTTTGGTAAAAGTTCCATATTTCTGACTTAATTAGAAAGTAAGTGTTCCAACTCTCTGATATGTGTATGCGTATATATTATAAATGCACTATAACATATAAATAAAAATACAAATTTGAATTATGAAAGAACCGAAAGAATGCCATTCATAACAAAGTTCCTAAATTAAAAATACTCTCTGAATTTAAGTCACAGAAATACAAACGTGTCTTTTTCTTACTAGGAATAACCTCCACAAGTATTGGACTGATACAGATACTTATAACTGACACATAGAGCTATTCTCATTGTAACTGTACGTAAATCTTACTCAAGAAAATAACAAAATATAAACATACTGACATATATAGAAGATGTGATGACTGATATTAATGTTGTGGATTCATTAATATAAAATTTAATGAATTTCTATACTTTTTTTTGGCTTGTTTAATTTTTGATATGCCATTTATATTAAAAATTATTAATTTTTTACTATAAGGTATTCACCAAATTTGGAATGAACACAATAACTCCCCAAAAATAAATCGATAAAAAATTATTTCCCGTCATTTTTTTACTTTTGAATTAAAATCTATTCTCAAAAGTTTGTGACTTAGAAATGAGACATCCCGTATTGACAAATATACTTAAATTTCCATTTATTGGAACGATTGACTTAAATGTTATTGGAAGTTCTATGGAATGCCTTCCAGAGACTTAGTGTTATAGCTTAACTTCTGGTTATAACCATTACAGAGATCTCCTCTTTTTATTCCGTTTAACAATTCTGCGCAAACTGTTTTGTGGAGCAGTTACCTCCAACAGCGCTCTTAAAGCTTGCTTCATGAATATTTACCCAACCACTGGTTTAAATATTTATTCACCATTTAAAAGAGATTCCTCGTTATGTTTCGCAGTCCCTTCTCTATATAATTAAATTCAAGCTACTTTTTTCTCACTTTTGCTATTTACATTTTTCTATTCTTATTGGTTTTCGATTGTTACATTTTAATTAAATTATTTATCGACAGATTACAGACACCCTCTAGGAATAGCGTGCAAACGAATTTCTACACTGTGATATTTCACTATTTTGAAAATGTCTCTTAGTATTTGATCCAAATTTGGAGTTCTGTATAAAGGTAATGCCATATTAATTTTGTTAAATTACATCTCCTGCTTTCGGCTTTCACATAAGTGAACGTATGAACGTATCTTCTTTGATACATATTTCCAAAATGGCCCGTCCGATCTGATCTGAATTGAAGTAAGTTGGGAATTAGTGTTAGCTTGCATCAGTATCAATTTTATAAGATTTCATCACCTCCATAGATGTGTAAACGATTTTTCTAGACGGGCTTATAATTCGAAACTGCTACTTCCTAAGGTTTTATTCCCAAACACAAGTTTATTAAAAAATACAATGTATTCTTCAACTTGGATGTATAACTAACAATTATATTTTATAAACACTGTTGAGGAAGTCTATATATTATATTTATTTGTCAGTCTATGTATTATGTAAACTTATTGAATTCAAAGTGTCAAACATTTTATTACCCTTCAATAAGAGAATCAGTTGTTTCTTCCAGAGAAATATGTTTATAATTAACGAAAATACTATTTTTTGTTATCGTCATATCAATAAATTTATTACTTATAAAAAATCGATTTAAAATATTCAGCTTGATATTGATATACTTATAGATGCATTTTATGCTATTTGCATGTTTATGACGACAAATATTCATATTATAAATATATCCTTCTAATATAGTATTATTCCATATATTTCTTTTCTTTTATTTTATTTTAATACCTACTTGTGTTATAAATGCAAGGGACGAATGATACCGCTAGTTTTCATCATATATTACTTTATGATTTTTTTATTTACCATTGTAAAAAAAGTTTTTCCAGGTTGATAGCCTCTTATCCTAGCACCAAGGCCTGAAGGGGATTAACCCAGAAACTAATATAAACTGTGTAATTCGACCCATCCCATTGGTTGTTTCTTGAAAAGCGAATTGATAAATCACAATTAATATTGGTAATATTGGATGTGTTTGAACATCAAACAGAAATTAAAAACAATCATAAATAAATGTCCGTGTTTCATATTTTTTTGTTTGTCTCTTAATTTTGCCAGTTATTGAATTGTTTAAACAAACCCCTAAGTAACAGGATCCCTAATCAATGAAGTCCACAGGCAGGCAGAATGTTAAACAGTGGAGAGACTGTCCGTTAGTCACGCTCCTTGTAAACACGTGCATTTACAAGCTGAAGAAAGGTTAGCCGATCCTTATGCTAAGCAGAATGTCTTAACTGACCCAAGACCTCCGACCCTCGCATAAGATATGCCTATTGCTAAAGAACAATTACTCAAAAATTTCATTTAACTCATGGAGGGGGGGGGGCGCCTGAATTTAGAGGACTTGTTAAGTTTACGGCTCTCGAAACCCTCAGGGCAGTTACTGATGGTTAATCAGTTTCCTGCCTCTATCACGACTGAGTACTGAGTGCTCTCAGGAACTCGATTGCCTTATTCGGGGCTCGTGTCAAGGCTCGAGTATTTTTGTCTGTTTAAGGAAAGTTCGAATGGGATTGTGTTTGCTGTGAATGGTTCGGATCGGATTTGGACGAAAGCTGTTGACGCTATCTGTTTCGGCATAAGGACAGAATACCATTACCCTCGTTCGTGTTTCTGGTCTCCTTTTAAATACCAACACGAAATATCCAATCATTGGCAATAAATTTTTTATCTTATCATTAGACCTATTTTTTCATGATATATTTTACTATAGGTATCTTTGAAATTAAACACTTTCGAACTGCGACAATCAGCCATACTTAAGGTAATGACGTAATACGAATATAAATGTTAAATTCAAAATTCATTAGTAGAAAAATATTAATCAATTTATTCTTATTCCTTTATTATTTCAATATATTATTTCTGTAAAGTCTGTTTGATCTATATACTATGACCCAGCCTCTTATTTTTAAAATATCTGAAAATAAGTAGCAGCAAAAAGAGAAAAAAGATATAATATACAACCTCGTCGTTTTAATTAGTCTCCAAGAATTCATACTAAGGTAGAAATAAAATTAGATTGTAAAATATTTATATTTATCAAAATATTTATCAACCAACAAAAAATAACAATATTGCAAAACAAGATAAATGATAAAACAAGAAACTGACTAGATATATTATATCATATCACTTTCTTTTTTATTATTTTCTTGTTTTTATTTCAACAAAAATTATATCTAACAGAACACAATTTTTAGTGATACTAAGAAATGTTGTTTTCTTTGTAGTGTTCAATTCATATTTCCTTAACATTGAATAAAAGGGAAGAATTAATTTATTAAGAAAATGCACTTCGATATTTTTTTTTTTTAATCAGTAACTAAAGATAAGCAATAAGAAGAAAAATACATGTATTTTAATAATACATGATAATAAAAATACAGTTTTATAATTGAAGTCTGGAAATCATATTTTTCAACAAGACCCTTTTATTGCCGAACAAAAACTGAATATTGACTCCAATTATTTTTATACAAGGACGAATTTCTAAGCATCTATTTAGGTATTAAGTCGAGATAGGATCGCTGGCATTGAAAAGGCAGGGGTGGGAACCGCCATCCCATCCCGTAGCCCCAGTGTGTTCCTGCAGTTCCTGATAGCATCTCCTCACTACTCCACAACGGCCTGTTAGTACGTTGCTTTTCCCACCGCAATAATAGAGCCATAGAGCACACACTGGAGATGCAGATTGCAAAGGACTCCTTTTATTGCAGGCGGGATATTGTTAGCAATAGAGTCGAGGGCATAGGTGATTGCTAGGGAATCATCCAATAAAAGAATAAAGAAATAGTTCGTTGTGTTCCAATATTACGTTTTACGCTATACTAAGCCTACGAGATTCCCCACGAGGTCAGACCGTTTTGTAAATAACGTATCGAAGCATTGATTCTAATATATATTTGATTATACATAACATATATTTTAACATACAATACTTTCACCGCCCCGCAGATACTTACAAATCGTTCACCAGTCTGTAATATAAAATATATATCGAACATTTCCTAACTTATACTGCTTTAGGGTATATATAAATCAGCTTAGTATAAAATTAAGTTTAACCTCATTAAAATATTTATGGTAAAATATATTTTTGCATTAATGAAAGCTGTACTTAAAGTAACACTGTAAAATAAAGTTTGTAATTTCCATCATATTATAGTGATTTTTTTACGGAATTATATAGAACTAAATACTGAAAAATTATAATAATTTAGCAATATATTCGGATCATTATAAAGCTAACTTAATCATCATTAAGCAAACTAGATTTTTTTAGTACAATCCTGAAAGATTGTACTGATTGGTTCTGGAATAAGATTGGCTGTTTTAATCTTCCAGTATCTTAAAAAAAAAATACGAAATTATTTAAATATTGATTTAATGTTACCTACACTGGAGAGGTCTGTAGGTTATTATTATAAAATGAATTCACTGAAAAGCTTTTGACCGGGTATGGCATTCCGGATTGCTTTTCAAGCTCAAATCCATATTACCCCAAACGTTATACCTTACTCTCCTACCTCTCAGATCGTTCCTTTCGAGTTCGCAGTGGTTCTGAGTACTCAAATATCTACCCCATCGAGGCAGGAGTTCCCCTAGACAGTGTCCTGGGTCCTGTTCTTTACATCCTCTTCACTGCTGACATCCCCATCACTCCAGACACATTCCTGGCAACATTTGCTGATGATACAGCTATCCTATCCTCCCATCCCGATCCTGTAACAGCCTCATCCAATCTCCAAACACACCTCACCCGGATTGAGCAATGGTGCAACCAATGGCTGATAAAAGTCAATGAATCGAAATGCACCCATGTGACTTTCACTCTCCGCCGAAGCTTCTGTCCACCTGTTACTCTTAATAATATACCTCTTCCCAGATCCGACACAGTGCGATGCCTCGGATTCATTTTGGACAAAAGACTCACCTGGAACCAACATACTAGACTCAAAAGACAAGAACTCAACAGACGATTCAGCCAACTATACCTACTGCTCAGCCGGACCTCTCGTTTTTCACTAGAAAACAAACTACTGATTTATAAGACTATACTCCGACCTATCTGGACCTACGGACTTGAACTTTGGGGAACAGCTAAACCGTCGAACATCAAACGTATCCAATCCTTTCAATCCAAAATCCTTAGAACCATAGTTAATGCACCCTACTACGTCTCCAACAGAACACTACACCATGACCTACATATCCCTTTTGTCCTTGATCTCATACCAACCAAATTCTCAAAATTCCATATAAACCTTTCCAACCACCCTAATCCTTTGGTTCAAACCTTATCTAGTTCCACCCATCCCCACAGCCCACCTAGAAGATTGAAACGGCAGTGGCCAAGAGACTTTAAATTAAAAAAAAATGGACAATTGTTAGTTACAATAGTTCTGGAAATGGTCAGATTCTCCACTCAAGTTGAGTGTTTGCGGCTTTAGCGCACTTCCTCAGCCTCCACTTGCTCATTACCAGTAATGCGGCGAGAGGGATGCGCTGGGATCTTTTGAGCTCTGCTCTACCCCTCACACGTGGGGGATAGAGTGGGCTCAGGGATCCTCAGGTCGATTGTGTAAATATTGTATATATTATTTTATCATTATGTTATTTTATTTATTTATTTTTCATACAGATAGTTTGATTATGTTCATCTTGTTTATTCTTTTGTTTGTATATATTTTAAGATTTTATTTTAGTATGTATGAGATCATTCATCACTATTACCTATTGCCAACAACTGTGTGGAAGATTGTAATATCTATCAATAAATAAATCTATCTATTCAAAAATAAAGTTCACTGAAGGCTATTAATTTATAAAATAATAGCCATATAATTAAAGATTTAAGACTACCACGAATATTTCTGCCATTGTCGAATGCATAGCCTTTACTGACTGAACCGTAGAAATATTTCGTATAACACTTCTATGTTTTACTATTCATTCCAAAGTTCATAAAAAAAAATAATAAGGAAATACAAACTCAGTAAATAAATATATAAGATGTACTCTGGCTGGATACATCTCGGGTCTGGAAAATATTTACTCAAAATCTTTAACGTATTTCTTAGCTCACTACTGAGTGCTAAATACTTCTCATATTTAATCGAAAACGTTAAACAGTTAAAAAGAATCATAATTCGCATGGGAAAAAATAAAAAATATAATATATAAGTCGTTTAATTATTACACTTCTGTTTATAAATTTGGAGTATTCATAACTAATGAATGGGAATTCTCTATCCAATACATTTTCAATGAGCTAGATCAAAATTTGTATGTCATTGTTCATCGAGAATAGGATAAACTTAAAAATTCCGTCCATAACATCAGTTATTATATTAAAGAGGTACAGAAATATTAACAGTGCATTTGGAAATTATCTAGATCTATTTTGAGACATTGATGCCTAGCACTATCTAAGGGCTATAATTCAATACTACTTATTGTTATCAAGTCGAAATCCGTTTACAGAAAAACATATAACAAATAAATATGATGTGTGGAATATTATTTAAAATAAATAAATAATAAACATTTTTATTTCTTGCAGTAAGTTTATGTTTCAAAATCTGGTTTTTGTCACAAACAGAGCTCAGTTTTAACAGGGTACGAAAGTAATAAAAGATAAAAATAAAATCATGAACGATTATATTTAATAGTTACAAGTTTAAAACATTTAAGATAAAAATAAAACAATCCATTTTGCCTGTATATTTTTCTAACACCTACTTTTAGAATTTTTATTTTTTTCAAGCTGAGAAAAACAAACTTATTTTTAAAATATTCAAATTTGGAAAATATTCATTCAAAAACGATTAGATTACAAACTATTTATAGAATATATATATATCATTTGACTATCATTTTTCTGTTTAAAAATTTGGAATATTGATTAGTAATGAATGAGAATTCTATACCCAATGCCCTTACAATGAGCAAGTTCAAAATTGGACTGTCTTTGTTTATCTTAAGAATAGGCTGTAATTTAGAAATTCTGTTGATGGTCCATAATATCAATTATTATATTGAAGAGCTACAGAAATATTACCGGTGCCCTTGTATAATATCCAGAACTATTTTGATATATTTATACCTTGCACTATCTAAGGGCTATAATTCAATCCTTCTTACTGCTATCAAGTCGAAATCCGTTCACAGCCTTCTGATCAGATAGAGTCACTTTTTATGAATCCGACTCAGAGCATTATCTACTCGAGCTAACACCGCCTATAAAATATTATGGCAAGTTAGGCTGATGCGGTCGTTGGCATCCGACTCAGGCACGTGTAGGATATTAATATTTATATAATTAGCATATATCGAGGTGCATGTAGAGTAATGAATCTACTAAGTAGAACATGATCTGTATATCCTCATATGGTTATAAAACACAAACGATATTCGAATTTTCTGAATTGCCATTAGTAAATAATTCAATCCGTATATATGTGTATGTAATACATAATATACATATATGCATATAATAATATATACTCTTGAGTATATGGCATTATTACTATTCCATATATTATTTAAATATACTACTATATTTAGAAGTCAAAATTTTTTTTTAACTACTAGCATCTTTGTCAGCTATTTTAAAAATAAATTTGTTTTTCTCAACCTAAAGAAAACAAAAAGTTTATATATAGGTGTTAGAACAAAATATAGGCAAAATAGATTTTTATCTAAAATGCTATAACCCTGTAGCTAATAATTAGTTGTTCAAGATTTCTTAACTTTTATTACTTTAATAACTTGTTGAACCGGAGTTTTAATTCTTAACCAAGACAAGATTTTGAAAAATAAACTTACTCAAAAATTTAAAATTGTTGATTATTTTTCTAATAATATTCAATTTATTTTTACTTCACTTTCTCGATTCAATATAGTATCTCTTTGTTAACCATATGGAAAATATTATTAGCCTTTAGATATATTTTTTCTATTTAACTGTAAAATTTATTAGAACTATTGACTGAATTCCATCTTTGAAAGAATCAATAAATGAATTTATTTGATAAGAATTTTAAAATAAAAATTGTTCTGTTTCACGCTTTGATCCATATGACCACAAATCGGAATCTGAAGCTCTTAAATTATTTCTTTATATCGTTTCTTCATTAGTTTTATATGAGTAACATTTATTGGTCAAACATATCCGAGTTACTGTTTTAACACATCAGTCTAGCATTTCGTCTGTCCTTCCATCACTCTGTCAAATCCATACATTCCATCTCCGAGCCTGTCATTTTTTTATTTATTTTTCATAATTAACAGAAATTTTCCTTGAAGTCATAAAATACAACGCATGTGTTGGGATTTTTATTCCGATTTAAGAAGGCGAACGATTTAATGGCACCTCTAATAAGAAAAATCTTTTAAAAGTACAACAACAGTTATTGGACAACAACGTTTTGTTTATTATACACTCAATGTTTTGTTTAAAAGCAAGAAAAGAGCCGGATGATAGCTTTCTTTTCTGTTTTTCTGTTTTTACACAAGAAAATTCGCCCCTCTTATGAAAATGTCGCCATATTAATCTGGGCATGTGGTGAAAATATGGAGCTGGAAAAGAATTATATTAAAATATAAACTCATATAATTATTAAACTCCAGTAAGGAACTAGGTCTTGAAATAAATATGGATAAAGGAAAATACATGTTTGCAGTAGAAACGCGAGCAATTTCGATGATATAGATATAGGAGAAAATACGTTTGAACTATTTGTTCTACGGGAACGAGAAAAAACAAAATTAATGACAAAATAAAAGAGAAGTTGAAGGCAGGAAATGCTTATTATTTTTCAATTTCAAAACTGCTTAGCTCGCGCCTTCTATCCAAAAACCTACAAATTAGAATTTACAAAACTATTATCCGTCCCACTGTTCTTTATGGATTGGAGACGTGGCCTCTTACACTAAGGGATGACCAGCGCCTTAAGGTTTTCGAAAATAAAGTATTACGTAAAATATTCGGACCAAAACAGGATGATTTAACAGGAGAATTTAGAAGACTACACAATACGTAATTATTTGTGACCTACACCCGGTAAATATAATTCAAGTTGTAGCATTTCGGCGTATAAGATGGGCGTGTAAGGTAACCGATATATTACAAATTTAAACTTTATGTTTTCAAACTAAGCAATTTTGAACAGAGTAGGATTTGTGTCAATCAGAATCCAATATATTTTCCTACTCGGCCAGGTAATATATTCATTAAAAAAAACATGGAAACGCTATTAGGCTATTCACAACTTTCACCCTTAACAGGCTCTTAGTTGCATAGAAATATATAGATATTTTGTTTCAAAAGGCAATAAGGAAAACTCTTATTTCACAGTGTTTACATGACGGAAATAAGTAGGATAAAGTATTGTTTAGTCTATTGAAATTGTTTTTGTTGTTCATTGCAGTACTCTCATTCTAACTGATAGATTCATAAGTTGTTGCTTCATATCATTTTTTAATTACAATTTTCCTTATTCATGGTGCACTATTCGTGTATTGCTGCAAGTACGTTCCTCGAAACCACCTTAGGATAAATACTGCCTGAGAGAAGATGGCATGACAAGTACCACTTCCAGCCGAGACAAGGATCGGAGGACACTATGCAAATCCAGAAGATAATCCTGGAGGAGCGTACTCCTGCCGCTGCCCCTAGGATTACACCTTAATGCAACTCCATTACCCGCTGAGTTATAGCGCTTCTACCCTCTCACTCATTGTCTACGCACCATTTCCCTTTTCATGACGACCATAAATCCGATATAATTAAACTGTATTCTCCGCCAAGTAATGATCTCATCTGCTAAACATAAATCGCTCCTTCCTACCCAGTGCCAACTGGGTTCATGATTCAATAATCTTTGGCAAAAACTACGGATGTAGTTCTAATAGTACAACATTTGTAAGATCAGGTTAGCATTACTCATTGTAGTATTGCTAGTAAGTTTAAAGATTTCCATGTTGGGTCATTATTTAGTGATAGGCTGATAGGTAATTTTGATCGTACTATTAGTTGGTGATTAGTTATTGTTCATCTGTGGATTACTCTTACTAACTCCAATTAAGCTACGAAAATAAAGTTTTATTTATCTCAAAGAATAATAATTCAATCCAAATTTGAAATTTCATGATTTTTCCGGATTATTGCACAGGCCAGTAAGTTATTCCTGAGTGTTCAAAACTTATTCTTATAACTTTCTGCAAGAACCTACATCAAGTCCAGCTCACAAAACATATAGCAGCAAATAATTTTAATTAAATAATTTTAAAATTATTTACTACCAAACATGACTCGAAAATGCGTTTCTGGAGATCTTAAAACTATTATAATTACAAGGTCGTACCAAGGATCAAAATTAGGGGGCGGGGGAGTAAGCCATAGTCGCTCAGGCTGTGACATTTCAGCAGGGAAAAAGGGAATAAATCTAAAATTTTAAGAAAATTATATATAGCAGTGCTTTAATAATTATTTCAATTATTTTCTTGTAAAATAATTTAATTATGATTTAATCAATTTTATTCATTTCTAGGAGGGGCAGCATCTCTTATTAATTTATTCGAGCTCTAAAACGTCCTGAACTAAAGAATTACATTTTTTTTTTTACAAATTTAGTCAACAAAAATCACGGGATGAACCAGCCAAATGTGCACTGCGCACGAAATACCATCCGGCGAACTACAGAGGGTGCGAGATCTATAAACACTTAAACAAGCAAAGGACCCACTATAGGGCATTAAAAACTCTTGATGAGAAGAATCACACGCAGGTACCTCCTAAAGTTGGAATATCGCCAGTTTTTAAGAATTGCAGAAAAATGCAACTCAACTCAATCAGCAACAACCTTTCTGTCTCAAACGTCTCAGATCATCATAACCTGGAATACAGAAGACCTCAACCATACTCTGAAGTCGCTAAGAACCAGCAGTCTCGACGCCAGGCGCCTCAGGCCTCCCATTCCTATCCTGAGACCTCTCATTCTCAGTCTCAAACTCCTCATCCGCTGATTCCTTCCCAACATCTACCTTTAAAGGTTGAATTACCCCCGAAGCATCCACATGCAGGTCCCTACTCTGCAAGTAAACAACCCAACCCAAATACCTTTGAAAACAGATCCAGTATCTCATACCTCACAACGGGTTCACCCAACACCCAGCGCTCCGTTTCATACAAACTACCCAGCCCCTGATCCACATTCACATCCACATCTCAACGACAATCTAAACGAAATAAACTCTATCCTATCATTCTTCCTGTTGGATCTTCAAAATACTATAACACCGCTAATCACTCTTCTCACTAGATTCCTGACCGAATTCCTTTCAATCTCCCACGATGAGTGCAAAGCCCCTAGTTATCCTTATGGGAAACGCTAATGGACTAAACAATCACCATGACGAACTCGATATATTTCTCCACAACAAACACATAGATATTGCCCTGTTGACAGAAA
Organism: Halyomorpha halys; assembly: GCF_000696795.3. Lineage (NCBI taxonomy): Eukaryota > Metazoa > Arthropoda > Insecta > Hemiptera > Pentatomidae > Halyomorpha > Halyomorpha halys. Next base: position 725,668 of record NW_027106006.1, on the reverse strand, counting down.
CTCACTTTACTCAACGGTCTCATTTCTACATTTGTGACTACATTACTTACAGATCAGACCTCCCAGACAATACTTCACACGCCGGGTCTTGCATCCTTATGCATAAATCCCTATCACATTCCCTCATTCCATCCACTCCAACTGACGCTATCCAAGCAACCTCTGTAATCATTTCAACTCGTCCTTTCCACTTAACATTATCAGCTGTATACTGCCCCCTGGTAATTCACTTTCCTACAGAGACTATAATGCCGTACATCCAATACCCGTGGTAATATCCTTTCCCGAGTTAATACCTCCAATAGTTATTCTATACTCACTCCCCGAGTCCTACTTATTGGCCTACATCTCTCATGAAACGTCCTGATATCCTAGATATATTTATCACCTCCATAGATGACCTTTCCTCAGACCACATTCCACCTATCCTTTTCTTACATTCGAGCTTCGTTCCCAAGCCCTCTCCTCCCTCATTGATTAAAGGACAAGTTGACTGGGAAAAATTTCGCAATAATTTGAAAGACAAATTGGACCTGAAAACTCCACTTAAAACTAAACATGACATTGACGAAGCAATAAAAAACTTGACCGAATCTATAAGAATTTGCATTTACGACAACACAACGACCGGTAAAATTAATAATACCATACGTACTAACTTGCCACAGCATATTAACATCAGGAAAAACGCAGAGCAAGAGGGAAGTTGCACAGGACTAGATACCCAGCAGATAAAACATATTATACTACATTGACAAACAAACTCAAAAGAGAACTTAAAAAATTCAAAATACAAAATTTAACTAACTTAACTCAAAACCTCACAACTACTTATAAATCTTTATGGACGGCCACTAAGAAGCTTCTTAATTTGTTAAGAAAATTCTTAACTTTTATCTTAACTTAAAAAATTTTAATCACCCTCTTCTTACTGAATCACAAACGTGGACGAAATCGGACGATGAAAAAACCCAGGTATTCGGTCAGCACCTTTCTACATTCAACATTTGAGCCACACCCTGACATCCTTAATCCAACTCATCGAATACATTAAAGAAGAATTGAATACTCCACTTCAAATGACCCTTCCTCCTAAAGCATTTCATCCATCAGAGATATTCAACATCATTCAGAAGTTACCTTCCCGCAAAGCTAACGGTTATGACCTAATTACATCCCATATTCTAAAACTTCTTCCTCGGAAATCTGTTCTATTCCTCACCTACATTTACAATGCTGTACTTAGATCCACATATTTTCCTGACCCTTGGAAATTATCCATAATCAAAATGATTCCTCAAACGCCGCCAGAATACCCATCCTCCTACCGTCCTATCTCTCTGTTACCTATCATGAGCAAAATCCTTGAGAAACTCATCTTGAAGCGCCTGTATCTCATTCTTGATTCTAACCACATAATCCCAGATCATGAATTCCGAACATTCCACTCCACTATCCAGCAATGTGATCGTGTGGTTGATGTTGTCTCGTCTTCATTGGACCGCGGAATGTACTGCTCGGGAGTATTTCTTGATGTAGAACAGGCTTTTGATCGAGTCTGGCACCCAGGACTGCTGTACAAGAACCGAAAATTCATATCCCTTACATACTTCCTCATTATCCGTTCTTATCTCTCTGACAGATTATTTCAAGTAAATCACAACGGCGCTTATTCATCCCTATTCCGTCAGTCTGCTGGTGTACCTCAGGGTAGTATCCTTGGTCCTATCCTTTATACAGTTTTCACAGCTGACATCCTAACACTATCCTCACCACATATATGCCGATGATATATGTCTATTGTCAGTGATCAATGATCCTTACATTTTATCCCAAACCCTCCAATCCCCCTTCACCACTCTTGAAGAATGGTGCCAAACTTGGAGGATTGAAATTAATTCCAATAAATCCCACCAAATCACATTTACCTTTCGTCGTAAACCAATGACCTCTTGCCCTACAGTATTCTTTAATAATACCCCACTTATTCCTGTCGAACAGATCCGTTACTTAGGACTACATCTCGACAACCGACTGACATGGAATCCTCATACAAGACTGAAAAGACAGAAAACTGCTCGTCGATTTCGACTATTACAACATTTACTAGACTAATGGTCTAAATTGCCAATCCATTACAAAAGACTGATCTAGATGAATATTATATGGCCTATCTGGACATACATAGATGGGCATTGGGACTCCACTAAACCATCAAATTCCTCCCGAATCCAATCCTTACAGTCCAAAATCCTTTGTAAAATCCTTAATGCTCCTTACTTGGTCACAAATCAAGTCATCCATCATAACCTCAATGTCCCATATGTTGCCGATTTGGCCAAAACAAGATACCATTCCTTCCAACCATTCCTTTTCAACCACCCAGATCCACTTGTTTTTAACCGAGCTTTTCCTTCATTACCTAATAATCATCCAGGGCGTTTGAAAATATATCTTCTCCTCTAGAAATGTTATTGGAGTTCTATCAATGGGTAGATTCTCCACATGTTTGTATCATGTCACTATGTCACCTACATCAAATTTACTTGTAGTATATATGTTATACAGTTGTAAATAACAATAAATAAATAATTAAAAAAAATAGTCAACAACCAAGATGTAGTACAGACTATATTTATACGCAAAAATACAAAAAATAAGATGGGAAGGCATTTATGGTAGCCCCGAAATGTTTACTAAGCTGCTAATTAGTCTACTAAAGAAACGAATTCTTTAAGCACTGTTCATTTTTGTCACCTATAAATCCTAAGCGATGTAGTAAAAAGATTAAAGACCATTAAATTCTGCTTCGAAAGAGTCCCCCCTCCCTTAATAATTCCGTCAAGCGGTAAGGCCGTAAACCACCTGCTCTGGCTGTTCCTTGAGCTCCAATAGCTGACCTAAAGTACTTAATAGTCCATATACAAGGAGGGCTTTACTACATATCATATTGACATGTTTATTAATATAATACATTAATAGGTTTATATAATTGTTACTTGTATTAAAAACAGTAAGTCATAATTCTCGCTCAAAGCTGAATTCAATGCTCTTTAGTTTGTTATATCATATATATATTTTTTCATTTATAAATCATAAGTGAAAATAAACAAAAATGAGACCTAATTCGTTACTTTTTTAATTAATCAGTCGATTAGTAAGTAATACGTTTCCATATTAATTGTGGTAGAAATTAATTTTTAAAATTATATATTATTTTAAAGGTGAATTCATCTCTATCGCTAGCATTTAAAATTTATTTACAATACAGTTTTATCACAGTAATAAATACAAATTTATCATGAAGTGAAAATTCACATCAGCATACAATATTAATGAAAAATAACGAACAATTGTAATATGAATAAAACATTTATTTAGATTTAAATATAAAATCATCATATACTATAATTACAGTATCTTATGTTGTGTGTGTGTTTTTTTTT